>NC_056725.1:1863136874-1863231874 GCF_019279795.1 Protopterus annectens
GCTTGGAAATTTTAAAAGGAAGTCACTGAGACAGTTTACCATAGGGGGGAGTCTTATTCCCAGATTTGGAAGTGGAGGCCCCCACTGCTTAGTTGTGTGTGTCACCTGGGACTGAAACCTGGGTTTTTTGCCATGTCTGGGTTTGGCTTGAGAAGACCTGAAAGGGGCTGGAAAGGACCAATTCTTAGAGGGCCAGTGCCTACTAAATCTAGGAGGCTGAACTTGTAAAAAAATCTTTAACAGTTTGCATAGATTTAGCTTTATCTTCCATCTTTTTAAGAACTTCCTCAGCCTTGTTGCCAAACAGGTGGTCCTGATTTAAAGGAGCATCCAACAATTTAGCTTTAACATGATCAGGCAAAGATTGCTCCTTAAGCCAAGCATGCCTTCTGAGCACAGACCCAGTAACACCAGCCCTGCAAGAGACCTCTAATGAATCAAAACCACATTGCAAAGTATGTTTTCCAACTTGTTCAGCAGAATGCATTAAATCCTGTAATTATTTATTTTCCACACAGTCAGGAATCAACATCATTTTCTGTTTAAGCAGTCCAATAACATGTTGCTGATGCTTTAACATATGAAACTGGCAGTTTAAAGCCCTAATGGTCAAGGTTGCAGAAGTGTAAACCTTCTTACCCCATCTATCCAGCGCCCTGGAGTCTCTATCAGAAGGGGTAGGATTTTTATGAGTAGAAGCCTTAATGCCCTTCGGTCCCTGTGAAATAGTATTTGGATATGCAATAGGATTTTTAAAAAGGAACTTGTGGGACTCAGGGACCCTGTAGTATCTGTCAGGATTTCTACGAGCAGGAGGCAGGGAATCAGTGGCCAAACTAGATTCCAAACAAGCATCACCAGCAATGTCTAGTACAGGAGGAATAGCTAAAGGCCTATGTTGAGATAGTAGAAGGAAATCCCTAAGCCTCTTTTTTTTAATCAGGAAAAATCCTGGCTTTCCCAGTGGAAATGCTCCCTTACAGTACAGTATGTAAGGTTTCCCCAAAAGAAAAATCCTCAGGAGGGAAAGCAGAGGGAATGGAGTCCTCTGCATCAGAATCTTCATAAGTAGATAAGGGCAAATCCAGATCAACAGAAGAATCAGAAAAAACAGAATCCTGATCAAAAGATTCATAATCAACTTCAATCCTAGGCCTCTTAGAAGGGGGGGGGGGGTTGGCTACCCCTGATTAGAGTTATTAGATGTTCAGCCATTCTTATTTGTTTTTTAGGCATAGAGGCCTGAGCATGTGGCCTGGGCGTCATTTTTTTAGGCATGGATCGAAATTTAGGCCTAAGTAAAGAAGGAGGCGTCAATTTAATATACAAGTCCGTAGGTCTGAATACACCCTCAGAAGCCGGTGCCTGCAGAGCGGCTCCGGACCCATCCAAGGTAGAGACATCCGCGGGTTCCATAGTTGAAGCATCTTGCAGCGGACTCCGAATGGGTCTCAGTAAAGGCCTGTGAATCAGAAGTAGTGGGTATCAGGGGCAACAAAAGCACCTCTCTGAGTACTGGCAAACTGGCGACTGGCTTAGGAGAAGGGTCATCAGCAGTTTTGGACCTCGGCGGCCTGTCTCTTTCTTTATCTTTGCGTTTTTTTGGAATCCCGGTAGTTGGATGGCTAATTGATGACATTTCTGGATAATTAAACTGAGAACCGAAATATTTAGAGGTGAAAATATACAAACGACGAATAGTGTGCTGATTAAATAAAGCACAAAACCGACAGCAAGGTACGTCATGGTCAGGTCTTAGGCAAGGAATACAGTATGAATGAAAATCTTTATGAGGTATTTGCTTTCCACAAGTAATGTAATTATTAACTTTTACTGAAATTGGTAAGGAGCAAGAAAAAGCTTCCCCAACAGGGCACTTTGCTTTAGTTTAAGACTTCGGTTCTGAAACTCGAAAACGAAAATTTCAGGAGTTGGCCGACCGACACTTGAACTGATTCTGCTTCAGGCACCGCATGGCAAGAAAGACTGATGTAATGGCGTCAACTGCATGTTTTATACCCCTGACGACCTGACGTCATGGAAGAAGGGACAGCAACCGACGCAGGACCCAAGACTTTGTTAATCAGGCCAACTGAGGGCTACCTGCAAGCAGATAACTAAAATGTAATGACTGCAACAGTGAAACACGAAAAACATCCTCAGGGTTATTATTGCTAAAGCCTTACAAAATACTTACCTGTACTAAATTTAGGTATAGATAAAACAAATGAAGGATTTTAACCACATTTAAGTGGTCTGGTATTATGAAGGAAGTAAAAATATTTGTGTAGCTTGAACAGAATTCTAAAAGTGAGCATTTAACTCAGGGTTTAGGAAACATCTAACACCTATAGCAGAAATCCCAAACAGAGAATACTGTCACTGTGCAATGCAAGCAAGTTTAACATGAAGATCCTTGCAGTAAATTAACTTTAACTAGTAAAATATGTGCCTGCCCTGTACTGGAAAGTGTCTGTGATAGTTTCCTTGAAGAAGTAGACCATGCACCCTTAAGGACCACTTACTAAATTGGCCACTGTCCTGTCACTTGACCATTAGATTGTAATGTGTAAGCCAGTTACTTTAAATTCCTAGCTTCTTGTCTGCATTCCGTAAATGTAAGAAAACCTGTTCCGTGTGCCTCTCTGTAAACTGTTGAGCACCAACCATAAACTGTTCTCTGTAATAAATAGCCTACGGGTGAGAAGCCCGTTACTCTCAGTCTTGCTATGCTCTACTTCTCTTTGCTTCCCTACCCCATCTTACTCTATTTTATTTATTTTATTTTATTTTACATTTGTTAACCGGGCTAGTCCAACTGGATACATGTCCATTTTCAGTGGAGGCCCGGGGAGAAAAGCTCCACTACAATCTACTAAAAGAAGTTAAAAATGTCACACAATGCAGGAATACAAAATTATAGAATACTATAGAAACATACATTAAACCTGCTGCAAGTTATATATGCAATAGAGTTCAGTATGAGCTTAGCAGGGGACAAAACTTCAAATTCAAATAAACAACTAGGATAGTCTATTGCAGCATTGAAAGAAGTTGACAAAAATATAGATATATTTCTATTTAAAGAAAGAGTCACAGGGACACTTATGAAAAGGAAACTCAGGTGAGCTGGAATTGAGAAAAAGAAGTAAGGGGATGAAAGAAGCAGATGGCTGGAAGGAAAAAAATGGTTAGTCAGGGTTGTTACAAGAGCATAGCCAGTGATTGGAAAGGAAAAGTTTTAGTTTAGTTTTAAATAATGGGAGTGAAGTTGTGGTAGTGAGGTCTTGAGGTAGTTGGTTCCATATTTTGCCAACTGAGTTGGAGAATGTAGAGTCACCTGCTGAGTTATTAGATAGGGAAGTTTGGATCAGTATCTTGTTAGAAGAGCGTAGGTTCTTCAGATTTTTGTAGGGTTGAATGAGAGAGGAGAGCATAGGAGTGTTGTCAGGGTGATAAAGGGCTTTATGGGCAATAGTAAGTTGGTAAGATTGTATTAGGTAGGGTAGTTCTAGCCAGCCTAGTTTTTTAAGATTAAGACAATGATGAGTCCTATAAGGAGAATCTGTAGCAAATCTAGCAATGTTGTTGTATGATGAAGCTAGTTTGTTGAGGTTATACTTAGAAAAGTTAGTGTAAATGGGAGAAGCATATAGAAGGGTAGACATTAGATGGGATCTAGCTATGGTAGTTTTAGCTTTGGGAGTTAGGAAAGATTTGATTCTATAGAGAGAACCAAGTTTTCTGTTGGTAGCTTTTATTGTAGAGTTGATATGAGTGTCAAATTTTAGTTGATTGTCAGTAGTAATACCCAAGAGTTTAGTGGTTTGGTCTGGAGAGATGAGGGTACCATCATTGGATGTAAGTGTGAAGTTAATAGAAGGGGACATGTGAGTGGGTGCAAATAGCAGGAGTTTGGTTTTCTTAGGATTGAGGAGGAGACAATGATTAGAGAACCATTGCTCTATAGTAGTGAAGGTATTTTGTGTGAGAGTGTGCAGCTCAGTTTGTGTTGAGGCTGAGCAGATTATGGTTGTGTCATCTGCATATTGAATGCAAGTTGATTGGGTAGTGGCTAGATGAAGGTCATTTATAAAAATGGAGAATAGTAGGGAACCTAAGATAGAGCCCTGAGGGACCCCTATTGAAGTTGGGAGGAGATCAGAGAGATGGTTATTCCAGAGTACTGCCTGTTTACGGTTATCCAGATAGGATACGAACCAGCTTAGGGCATGACTGTCTAGAGAGAGGGATTTTAAATGATGGAGGAGAAGTTCATGATTGACCACATCAAAGGCTTTAGATAGGTCTACGAAGAATGCAGAAGAAGTGTTATTGTTGCGGCTCGTGCTAATAGAGTCAATAAAGGATAGTAGGGCTGTGGTAGTACTATGGAATGGTCGAAACCCATGTTGACAATTAGCTAGGAGGTTGTGGCTTAGTAGGTGATTAAGTAACTGTTTGTGGATGCATTTCTCCATTATTTTTGCGAGAGGAGATAGTAGTGCTATAGAGCGGAAGTTGGAATACTCAGTAGAGTCACCTCCTTTGAATAGAGGGATAATATGAGAGATTTTCCACAGTGATGGAATAGTACCTTCTTTTACGGTCCTGTTGATCAGTATAGAGATGAGGTAGGCTACAGCTTTAGCTCCTACTTGGAGGTATTCTGCTGGTAAATTGTCAGCAGAGGGGGTTGTGGGCTTTAGTTTTTGAAGCAAGGACAATATGTAGGAGGTCGGTATAGGTTTTAGGTGAAATGGAGGGGGAGGGGAGTTTAGGGTTTGTAGTTTGGAGGTATCAGGGCTTTGTTGTTTAGCTAGTTTTAATATGGCTGAAGTAAAGAAGGTGTTAAAAGCATTAGCTGTTTGTAGTGGGTTATCAGGGTTAGAGCCTAGTGGATTTGGTGTGGCAACTTTGCCCGGGGATAACAGCATGTTAATAGCGGACCAAAATTTATGTTGTTGGTTAAGGGATGAATGTTGAAGCTGTGTATAAAAGTTCTTTTTATCTTGTAGAATGGCTTTTTTGTCACATTTCTTTGTTGTCTAAAAGTGAGGTGATCAGTTATGTTTTATGTGATTCGCCATTTAGTCCAAGCTTTGTTCCTGCTAAGGATTAGTATTTTAGTTTCTTTTGAGAGCCATTGTGCTGTTTTGGGTTTCATACGTATAGAACGCATTGGGCATGATGTTCTAGGATGTCTAGAAAAGTATTATTAAAGTAGGTAACAGCTTCATCTATAGGGAGAGATTTCAGGGGTGACCAGTTAACATGCATAAGTTCATTATGAAACAGATTGGGGTCAAAATATTTTTTGCTACGGCATGTTTTGACTTGGATAGGGATAGCAACATTTGTTTTATGCCTGATAATATATGTTAGGGAGTGGTCACTGAGGTCATCTGGTAGAGTTCCTGTTGTATATTTTTGCTGTGGACTATTTGTTAATATCCAGTCAAGTATGGTTTCTTTATTATTAAGTTTGTTTATTCTTGTTGGGGAGTTAATGATTTGAGAGAAGCCATGTAGGTTAATGTGATTGGTTGGGTTGGTATGTTTACATAAATTCCAGTCTATATTAAAGTCTCCTAAAAGTATTGTTTCTTGTAGGAGGTTTAGTGAAAGCCAATTTAACAGGTCTTCTAGTATGACAGGATTTTTACCTGGGGGAAGATAAGTACAGATAATATTAATTGTTTTGTGAGGGTTGAGGTGAAGTTTTGAAATGATTATTTCGGCATTTATGTCAGATGGAAGGTTAAGGTTTGCTTTACTTATTTGTAGTCCGGTTTTATAGAGGACAGCGACCCCACCACCTTTTTTGTTTAAGCGGTCCTGTCTAAGGATGTTGTAAGCCTGGGGGAGTAATTTCATTATCCTTTATTGTAGGTTTGAGCCAGGTTTCAGTTAGACAGAGAATGTCATACTGTTGAACATCTAGAAGAGCATGAATTAGAGGTATTTTGTTGCAAATGCTACGTATATTTAGTTGGGCAATAGATAGTGATTTGGGGGTTTGGTTAATGGTGTTGGTTTTGTTCTGAATATGTGGCTATTAGAAGATTTTGGGGATGGGTTAGGGCCAGGATTAGGGTAGATGTCTCCATCAATTAATGAGGACATTAGTATTGGGTTGTAAAATTGAGGAGGTTTACAATGGTAGCTAACATGTTTTTTAAGGCTATGAATAAGGTATTTAATGTGAGAGAGACGATGATATTTTGGTTTTAGGTAGGAGGTCTTGTAAGTGGGATTAAGATAGCTTATGGATGGAGGTAGGGGAGTTGCCAGGGTTTGTTTGAATGGGATAGTAAGTATAAAGGGTAGGGGTAGTTCGTAGGAGGTTAAAAGATAGGCAGAGGCGAGAGTAGTTAGGAGAGTTAGTAGTAGCAAAGGTCTGTATTTATTAGACATGATAGGAGATGCAGTTGGAATAATTAGATGGAGGCAAAATGTCAGAGAGTAGGTTAGGTAGTTAGGTGGGGAGGGAGGAGGCAGTATAAGAAGGGGTGGAGACAAGTGCAAGATATGATTGGTGATTAGAAGAGAGGGGTGTGCCTATGAGGCAAGATATGATTGGTGGTTAGAAGTGAGGGGTGTGCCTATGAGGGTATAAATGTACAGGTGGCAGGGGTGGGTGGGATTTGGGGGCAGGGAGGGGAGCGGAGTGAGCCCGTAGGGCGAACGGAGCGGGGAAGACACAAAAGAGTAGTGAGGCCCAGAAAAAACAATCTGTGAGCTACTCTACATTTATACTTCCACAAAAACTCTACAATTATACTTCCACATAAACCTATCACTCATGACACCCATTCCCCATACCTTCCAAAACAATTACTGCTAAACGCTCACGTTTCTACTCTCCTCTTCCCTACTTCCATCAACATTCTGCATCATTCTCATCTACCATTTCCCTCCCATACTGCTTTGCACTATATCCTCTGTAACTTAGAACCCTCTCCAACTGTTCCTCTATTTCATTTCTGAGTAAAACTCCCTCTTCCTTTCATCACTGCAATCTTCTCTCATATACTACAATCAGATTAATATTGATCTCTCATCTCTTCCTCTATATCTCTCAGCCTTCTCCTTGTCTCTCTTTATCCTGCTTATACCCATCTACCATCAATCTCCCTCTCTACATCCATACAAAATCAAATCAGTATTTTTTCCTTCCTTACCTTTCATATTCTACACTGTTAAACACATCCCTACATAAATTCATCCTCGTTCATATCACTAGTCCCTTAAACCTACCTATCATCTTACTCTACTTTACTCCTCCCATTAACTCCTACTACCTATATGGCTGCGTCCCCCACGTTTTCCACCACACACGATCACCTCTCCATACCTTCCTTCTAAATTCCAAATATGCCATGACTTCATCTGTCAATTTACATTTCTCATTATACTCACACTCCCAACCAGCTATCACAAGTTTCTCTCCTACTGTTACTTACCTACATCTACTACACAACAGTTGAACCAGAATACTACAACACATTAATTATATTAGCACCTGAAATACAAGCAAGCAGCACATGTTCCAACCATTATCCAAAACAGTCTATAAAATCAAGCCCAAAGACAAGTGGCTCTTCAACAGCCACACTGATAACTGGACAATAATATTGGGATGGAATATACTTCTCAATCATGGATCCATTCATGTAATCCCAGACCTCAAACTGGCCACCCACACATCACAACAGTAACAGGCTACTCCTACAACCATCTAGGACTTAAAATACTGAAAAGTAACCCAAGAAGTCTCTATTACAAAATCAAAGAAATGTGTATCCACATAACCCACTACTGTTCTGATCCCTTCACAGCCACAGAAACCAGGTGGAAGAAATACTCCCACCAGGTTATAATATATTCAGACTAAACAGCACCAGCAAAAAAGCAAGTGGAGTTACTTTTTCTACAGAAATGTTTTAGACCTCCTCACTTATCGTGATACTATACCCACTTTCAACAATGCTGAACTTCTCATTTCAGTCAAACAGAATACTCAAATCTCCAGCCATGATAGGTCTATAAATACCACCTGGTTATAACATTCCCATCTTGGACGAGATCCTCTGCTGGATCTCAGTCAACACACGACTGGAAACCAGTTTGCTAGGAGGATTTAACAGACTGACAAAAGATACTCATAGAAAACCCAACAAATTCAATTCAGCTAAATCGCTTCTCTCAAGTGATCAAAACTACAGCTAGAATTAACTACGCCACATCTAAAGAATCCATCCTAGACTGGATTCTAACATCCAATGCAAACAATGTTGCCACAATGGCACTCTACACAATAGCTTAAGTGACCACTAGCTAAGCTACAAAATCAGACACACCAAACAGCCCCACAAGGTTCATCGCTGTAACAGTCAGAAACCTCAGTAACTTCAAGACACCTTTACTTCCAGCCTGCTCCAGATCAAGTGGGCTCCACTCTTCCCCTGGATGAAGCAGTAAACACATTCAATACAGTATTTCTTAATATCCTGACAGAGCAAGCACCATTAAGAATCAAGAGAATTAAAAGCAAATCAGTTCCTTGGTCAATTTAACAAAAAAAGGCAACTCAAACAACTTACAGATAAAGCCTGGAAGTCATGGCTACAAACCAAATCTCAAAAATCCCTGCATCAGTTTAGGCAATTAAGGAACCACAGCAAATAATGCATACAAAAAAGTTTATTATGGCAACACCCAAACTTCAAAGAATCAAAATTCTGGAAATCCATACATACATTGCTCAATCCTGGAAAATTATCCCAATCCAGCCCATCTCCAACCAATAACTCCCAAAACTTTGTTTCACAGTTTAACTCGCATTTTATAAATATAGTAGCTCCCTTCCTACAAAACAAAAGTACTACAAAATCCAGCCATCCCATCCCATCCCAATTCCTGAAGCTGTAACACACCTTCACACTCACTCCAACAAGTAATAATATCTATGCTTCCTTAAGACAATAACCACTGCCCCTAACCAACTTTCATCTAAATACCTCAAACCTGCTGCACATATCCTTGCATATCCTGTCTCGATTCTAAAACTGCTGTATCCAAGAAAAATTTGTCCCCACACTATGGGAAAAAAAAATCCTGTAATGCATACAAGCCTATAATGCCTTTTGTATACTTCCAGTTCACACCCATGCTTCCTTATGGCATCCAAAACATTTTTGGGTCTGGCTTATTTAACTTAATGATGTACCAGCTAATAATAATGGGAAATATTAAAAAGGACCAAAAAGTTATTAATACAATTATACTACGATTATTAGTCTAGGATGTCTTGAAGTGGAAAATTAATTTGCTTGCTTAGTTTAGTTAGTTAATTAGTTTGCTACTTATTCCATTTTACATATTTATGTTCATATTTTCATACCTGACATGCCTACATGTTACTGAGATGCATGGTGTGAAAAGTACAGTTGAGTACATTTGCCATAAATGTAGATGTTCGAGTTTATTCACTGTTGCAGTCATTACATTTGGGTAATCTGCTGGCAGGTTGCCCTCAGTCGGCCTGAATATCGATGTTGTGGGTCCTGCGTCAGTTGCGGTCTCCTCTTCCATGATGTCAGGTCGTCAGGGGTATAAAACATGCAGCCGATGCCATTTTCTTCAGTTTTTCTTGCCCCAGATGTCAGGGGCCCCCCAAATGGGGAGCAAATATATATATATATATATATATATATATATATATATATATATAAATGCAATTGTAACAAACTTTACCTTCATCTAAAAGCAAATACACCACAAAGGCTATAGAATATAGTGAAGGAAAGAGAAGTTCTAGAAAAAAGGGGGATGGCGGGTGGGTAACCCAGACTGCAACAGTGAATACACTCGAACATCTACATTTATGGTAAGTGTACACAACTGTACTATGTTCTTCGTGTTTCACTGCTGCAGTCATTACATTTGGGTAGAATCCCAAAGCTATGGATGGGAGGCTGGAACTAAATAGAATTAGGAGTGGCCATAAGGCCCTGCAGAACTGCAGTGGCAAAGTCTGCTCTGGACATAAAGAAGATTGGCAAATGATAATGCTTTGTAAAAGTATGAACAGAGCTCCAAGTAGCAGCTTCTAGAATGTTTTTGGTTGGCACCCCTCTGAGAAAAGCTGCTGAGGTAGATGCAGCCCACGTGGAATGTGACCTGATTCCCTTGGGCACCAGTTTACCATGTTGCAAGTAGCAGAAACAAATGCAGTGGCTTATCCACTTTGAAATAGTCTGCTTTGAAATAGCCTTCCCCTCTGATCCTGCAGCAAATGCCACCAGTAGCTGTTCCGACTTTCTTAGAGATTTGGTCCTATTTAAGTAAAATCTTAGTTGTCTGTGTACGTCCAAGAAATGCAGAATCCGTTCCCCCTTGTTCTGCGGATTTGGGTAAAATGTTGGCAGGCGAATAGTTTGGTTAAGAGCCACACTAGATACCACCTTATGCATAAAGGAAGGACTAGTACTGAGGGACATCCTGTCCAGGTAAAATGGAATAAAAGGCTCCACAGCCACGAGGGCCTGTAGTTCTGAAACTCTTCTTGCTGAAGTGATTGCTAGCAGGAAAGCTGTTTTCCAAGATAAAAACTTTATATCCGCAGTAGCTGCTGGTTCAAATGGAGGCAGGGTGAGCTTTTCCAACACAAAATTGAGGTCCCATGCAGGTGCTGGTGATCTTCTGGGAGGCCATAAATGTTTGGCCCCTCTAAGATACTGTTTTAGCAGAGGGTGAGAAAAGATGGGAGGGCTCTGTGTTGCCGAGATGTCAGAGGCATGGATTTTTATTGATGAAAAAGATAGGCCCTTGTCAAGCATCTCAGTCAAGTATTGTAAAATCTGAGGAATATTTGGCTTTGCTGTGTCTGTTCCTTGTGCTTGGTTCCAAGCAAAGAATCTCTTCCATTTATCAGCATAAGATTTTCTAGTGCTAGGCCTTCTGGCTTCCAAAATGACATCCATCACAGATTTACCTAGAGGTGGTGTTTGAATAATTACATGATCAGCCATGCTGCCAGGTTCAGAGTTTGGAGCCGATTGTACAGAATTTGATTGCTCTGCTGAGACAGTAGAGGAGGTATTTGATGCAAGTACCAAGGAGGGAGTTGAGACATATTCCTTAGAAATGAGTACCAGTGGTGGTGAGGCCAGTCCGGGGCAATTAGGATCATTTTTGGTTTTTCCTGTATGACCTTTAGTAAGACCTTCGGAAGAAGAGGCAGAGGAGGAAAGGTGCAGACTGATAGGTTTTTCCAAGTGAAGGATAGGGCATCCACTTTCCATGCTTGTCTGTGATAAGTCCTTGTGCAGAATTTGTCCAGTTGATAATTTTGGGGAGAGGCAAACAGATCTATGTCCCCATTTCTCTGTTATCATGCTGAAGACTTTTGGATCCACTTTCCACTCGTGAGGGTCCATAAGATTTCTGTTTAGGTCGTCTGCCAGAGTATTTTGTTTTCCTGGCAGGAATTGAGCTTGAAGATGTACTTGGTAAGTCAAGGCTGTGTCCTACAATGCCATGGCTAGTCTGCATAGGGGGTAGGAATGTGTACCCCTCTGCTTGATTATGTACCACATAACCGTGGTGTTGTCCATCTTTATCAGTAGTTGTCCTGGATGAAGCAAGTCCTTGAAGGCCGTCAGGGCGTTCTGAACAGCTAACATTTCTTTCTGGTTGATATGCAGATGCATTTGTTTTGGGTTCCATATGCCCTGAATGCATCTCCCCGCCAGGTGGGCCCCCCAAGCATAGTCTGATGCGTCTGTAGTTAGGGTTTGGGTGGCAGGGGGTAGAGTGAAAGACCGTCCCATGTTCTAGTGACATGTCTCTGCCCACTAAAGAAACTCTTGTTATAGGCAGGGAATGAGAGGAATCATTGTTTCCAGACTGTGACAATGTTGACTCCATAAACTTTTTAGATACCACTGTAGTTTCCTCATATGCAGTCTTGCATATGGAATTAGTAGAATGCAGGATGCCATGAACCCCAAAACCTGCAGAATTTGTCTTGCAGATAACTGGGTTTTTGTTGCCATCTGTTTGAAGTAAATAGTCAGTTGCCTTTGCTTGTCTGGCGTAAGGTAAGCCATCTGGGCAGTTGTATTCAAGCTTGCACCCAGGAATGTAATCTTTTGAGAGGGTACCAGCTGTGATTTCTTTTCGTTTATTGTGTACCCTAGGCATGTTAGAAGCCTTTTTACAAACGGCAGATGTTGAAGAAGAATGTCCTTGTTTTCTGCTTGAATGAGACAATCACCCAAGTAAGGACAGATTTGTATGCTTCTTTGTCTGCAAAATGCAATTACTGGTGCCAGACACTTTTCAGGAGTCGGTCGACCAGCACTTGCGAACTGCTTCTGCTTCGGACACCGCACGGCAAAAAAGACTGAAGCAAATGGCGTCGGCTGCATGTTTTATACCCCTGACAACCTGACGTCGTCATGGAAGAGGAGACAGCAACCGACGCAGGACTCAAGACTTTGATATTCAGGCCGACTGAGGGCAACCTGCTAGCAGATTACCCAAATGTAATGACTGCAACAGTGAAACACTATCATCATCACGAGACAGGACAATTCACCAACAATGCAGATTTATATCACATTGTAAATACTGACAGCTGTTTGTTAGTAATTATGAAAATAAGCAATATTTCCCATATGTAGTTAATACTTCAAAACCAAGCGACTTATAAACTTTTGCATGATATTAGGTAAAACCTTAGATGCTGTTGAAGAACAGTGTCTTTGATATTTGCACTGTAAGTTCCACATCTTGAGAAATATCCCATATTATTTGTTTTGTACAATTAAGCATATGTTCTCATATTTCTGTAAATATCTTAAGTAAGCATGCACTTAAAAAATGATTTCTCGCTGCCATGTGAAAGCTCATGCCTGTAACAAATATGCCCAAACAATATATGCCTAGGTTGTATAGTTTTCAAGACATGAAAACTTGTATGTGAAAGTTTAGAAAATATAATTTGGGGGTTGTGTATATTATAATATATTATAGTATTTATGGAAAAAAACAAGAATGCACTGACTTATCACTGTAGAGAACACTTCCTACTGATAACATTGCTATTTGTACAGTTTTAATAGCTTTCATTCACAAAATATTTACATTTGTTTTTCTTATTTTGTTTTATGTTTATTTTTCAGAAAATGCTCTGGAATACAAGATGTGCGCAGGCTGCTAGAGGTGTGACATTCCACACCACATAAACATTAATGAGATATAATACAACTCCACAAAAGCGGCTCATCAACCAAGCTCAAACCATAGACCAATCACCAAGAGCTGCCTTAGGTCAACTAGTGCCCTAGGCAGAAGGGGCTCCACGGTGCCCCCCACCACACTACCCAGTGCCCCCATCCTGGTCTACCTACACCAAATAAATACTGAAAAAGCACCCCTGCTAGAGTAGTGCCCTAGGCGGCCACCTAGTTGGCCTATGCCAATCACCATTTTCTCACCCTTATGCAAAATCTTGGAAAAAATTATTCACTCTCGGCTACATACATTACATCTCAATCTCTTCTCTCCCTCACAGTATGGTTTCAGACCCAATTGCTGTACAATCGCTGCCCTTCTAAGGTTCACAGATATAATAAATCACAACAGTAAATTCAGGTCTTCTATCCTCAGCCCTAGTTCTAGATCTGTCAAAGACATCCAACACTTCATCAAATTCTCCTAAATAAACTCACTTACTGTGGGCTATCACCATCCTCACACTTAACTGTTTTTTCAGTTACCTCACTAACAGGTCCAGAGCAGTAAAATGTTAAGATAATTTCTCTTCTTGACTTCCTAAATCCATCAGAGTTCCACAATACTCCATACTAAGGCTACTACTGTTTAACTTATTTATCAATAACCTAAATACAGCAGCCAAAGAGGCCACCTAAGTGCAATACGCCGATGACTCCACTGTAATATGTGCTGCTAGGACCCTACCCATGCTCCAAACATTCACCCAAAAATCTTTCTCCTCCATAGAAGCTTGGCTCGACATTTACTACTATTCCTTAAAAAAATATATATATATATACTAATGTTCACCCCCAAATCACACATTCTCTCCTCCCAAACAACTACGTTAAATTTACTGTCACCAAGAAGACCAATACAGTACTGGCATTCCACATCAAATCACTAGGCATGATTTCAAACCACCACCTGAAATTTGATTTCAACCTTCAGCAAACTATAAAGAAGACACATCAAAAGCTAAACAGTAAAATATGAACTGCTAGATAAAACATAGCCACTTCTTTTCTGATCCTCACCATATTATATAACTCTCCTATCCTACCCTACCCAATATCAACTCTTCCCCATCAGACAAACTACAACAATGCTACAATAAAAAAAACAAATTTGCAACCAACCATCTAGACCACATCAATACCACTCTATAAAACAACTAAACTGCCTCACACTAAATAATTCTCTGTTGCATTCACAATTAAAAACTTCAAACTACTGCATAACCATAAAAAATTCCCATCTCTTTACTCCATTATTCAACCTCTCTTTGCTAAGAGACCCTCTGCACTCTAGTGACAAGTTGCTACTCTACATAACTAAATGTAACAACAACGTAAGACATTCTCTGTATTCACACTGTAGTGCTAATAGCTGAAATACCATCCCACTTCACTTAAGAACAGTCTGCAACATGAAAGAACATCTATCACATGAACTATCTATCAAATTCACTTCAGAACTGGTCAAACAGCAAGACTCTCTTGAAATACTCCATATCCAATTAACTATTGGTAAAGTATCATACCACATCATTGCTACCTACAGATCCCCCACCATGAACTAGGATAAGCACATCACCTACCTCAATATACTGGAATCTCTCGCCACACAGCCCAACACTTTAGTCACGGGAGATTTCAACTATCCTGCCATAGACTATGGGACATATACGAGCAAAAACACTCTCATCCAGAAGTTCCTGGACTTTGTTAACACAAATGCTCTGGAAAAAACAGTCTGCACCCCCACTAGGGGCTCTAATGTTCTGGACACAGTACACATCAACACAGAGGGTCACTGTACTTCCCCATACATGATACCTTCCCTGGTTAGATCAGACCACAAATCAGTCTCATTTGAAGTAAATACTGGAACTGACACCCTCACAGGAAAAAAAATTATAAAAACCTTTACCAAAGCTAACTACAGATTACTAAGCGATGGTATAAAAAGCTTCATACCACCCGCAATCCCTGACATCAATGATCACTATGCAGAAGTGTACACAAATGCCCTGTGCAAACACTTAAACGACTGCATAAACTCTGCTGTATCTGACTGGACCAAAACCAGGTCTTCCCATAAAAACAAGCCACCGTGGTAGACTTCAAGTATACACAAATTATATAATAGGAAGAAAGTGTTGTCCAAAAGCAAGAGGAATATCACTCTGCACGAGGAGTAGTTCCCTCCTAAACCTAAACAAGAAAATCAGAAAGCTTGTAAAGTCTTCTAAAGCAAATTACAAAAATAACATTGCATCCTTAGCCAAAGATAATCATATGGCATTCTGTAACTATGTCCTAAGTCTAAAAGGGAAGACCCAGCTATATCCCAAAGTGGTTGTAGATGGGATCACTCATACTACACTGGAAGATATTGCCAACCTGCTAGCTGACAGATTAAGCGCAAACGTCAACCCCCATCCCCACCTACCATAGCCAAAGCATACCTGACGCCAAACCTCTGCCTAGTACATATAGAAAACAGATCATCTCTCCACTCACCAAGGGCCAAAACATGGCCTCAGTGGGACTAGATATCTCAGGTTGTTTACCAGATGATCTAAAACAAGACCCAGTGAACCCACTTGGTGTTCTCTTTAATCATAGTTTGAAAACTGGCTATGTTCCTGCAGAATGGAGAACAGCAACAATAATCCCCCTGCACAAAGGGCAGCCATCAACTGACCCTGGTAACTACAGACCCACATGTCTAACCAGCCTTATCTGCAAGGCTCTGGAAAGAATGATCATGGACCTTAACAAGGACATAGGCGACCTCCAAATGCTGGACACAACCCAGTTTGGCTTTGTTAAGGGTAGATCATGCTTTTTTAACCTGGTGGGCTTCTTTGAGATTGTTACCAAAGCCATGGATGAAGGTAAGACAGTGCACACACACTATCCTGACCTTGCCAAGGCTTCTGACAAGATTAACCACTATGGCATCATTGAGAAGCTCTCCCAGATAAGGATTAACCCTTATGTTACTAGATGGCTAGCCAACTGGCTCACTGACAGAATACACACTGTCAAAATTGGTGACTCCACCTCCACAAGTAAACCTGTCACAAGTGGAGTACCACAAGGGTCTGTTCTAGGCCCCTTACTATTTGGCATCTATTTCTCAGAAGTCCATGCCAAAGCAGACGGCATTCGGCTCACCAAGTTCACTGACGATTGCAAACCGGGAGCGATCACTGAGCCCCCAATGATGTCAACATATTACAAGAAGTGGTCACACAAACAAATGATTGGCGCCAAAGCCATGGTCTAAAATTAAATGCAAAAAAAAACGCATTATTATTCCCTTTGGCAAAACAGAATTCTCTACAAATTACAATACTGACAGCACCCCCTGAGTTCAACCCAGTGGTGCAAGACTTTGGAACACAGATGGATAGCAATCTGAACTTTAATGACCAAGCTTCCACAGTGGTAAGGAATGCCTTCTACGTAGAGAACCTTATAAGCAAGAGCATAGCACCCAGGTCAAGGGATGTTACAACTGCACTGTACTCTACCCTCATCAGACAACTAACAGAGTATAACGCGCCCTTTTGCATATTTCCATGTACCTCACCAGGCACCTGCAGCAGCTGGAAAGACCTCAGAGGTTTCTCACTAAGAAAATACAGGGACTCCAAACCATGACCTACATGGATATGCTGAAAGACATGTCACTTTACTCTATCTTATAGGCTGCTGAGAGGTGATTTATGCCAGGCCTATAGGGCAACCTCCAACCCTGCCCTAATGGAAATGCTGTGCTATTTGACTTGCTGATATGCAAGAGTCACTCTAGGGATCTCAACCTAGCTTACGACATTAACAGAATATGCTGGAGAGACAGATACGTCTCCCAGAGACTGCAGCTTCTCTGGAATAGACTTTCTATTCATGTAGAACGTAGCTCCTCACAGACCTTATTCAATTGTAACAGGATGGGAGACCACACATTCACCCCGAGGTGGAACCCATGTCCCTCATGGACAGGGGTAGCCAGTGTTGATCACAGCCCCACTCTGCTCATAAATTTGTTCTGCAAACTACCCAAAATAGAACAAATGGGAATACTTGGGATTAACATGGCTACACTTGTAAAGGCTCTAGGGCCGCTAGCCTAGTAACCTCCTACTGCTTCATTTGGCATTTAAATATCAATGCACCTGCAACTCTCCTGATTAAACTGGTAGTAATATTAGTATATGACTCTGTACCATAATTCTTGCTCCACAAAACTTATAGTACTGTTATCACAACTATACCCTCCTCAAACCTCTCAATTGTACAAATTTTTGCAGAACGTCCAGATTTTTGCCTCATATTTTTGGTCAGTTTTTCATAAAATTGTGGTTTTCTGACAAATGAGTGGCAAATTATTAAAGACTGAAGTTAGGAAATAATGACAGACATTTGAGTTTCAGACTTCATACCCTTCAGAAAAATTCATGTTAATGCAAAACTTGTTATTCTATTAACTATCTAAGTTTGTAAGAGAAATATTTAAAAAATGTCCCTATTTTGGGGTCTTTAACCCACCTTTATATATGCCTTTGTCCCGATTTCTTGCTCTAAGAGGTTGAGAGGTATGACTCTCCTCTATCATCCCATTCCCTTTATCTTCCTTGCGCCTCCTTCCTTTATTTGGGCTGTTCTAACTCTACCTTATCTTCCCTATGCCCTAGATTTTGAACAAATAATTACAGTAACAAATATTCTTATTCAATAACCTGACAATATAGGTTCATAAGCAGGTACTAGGTTATCTGCCCGAGGGCATTTATAAGCCTAGCCAGTGTGTGTCAGCTTTCACCACCCTATTGATAAATTAACTGAGCCTCTGTCAAGAAGAGCCAATGAAGTGATCCCAGGGGTGTATTTTCTATTACCCATCCACTCGTCAAGGTTTCTCTTGAAGAGTGTTAGTGAGGGGCTCTGCCTAATGTAGTTAGGAATTTTGTTCCAAAGCATGGAGAGTCTCTGTGACAGGAATCTATCCCTCCAGCATGTTCTATTTATTGTTGTGGCGAGGTTTAGCTCACTAGAGATAGTAGTTCACAGTGACTTGGATTTCTTTAGATAGAGCATGTCCAATAATTCTGAGTTGGACATGGCTTTGTAAGTCAGGCAGAGATCACCTCTGAGTAAGCGATATGCCACTGAGTACAGCCGGAGTTTTTCCAGTCGGGCTGCATAGGACATGTTTGAGGCCAGTAATCCTCTTGGTGAGGTACTTTTGTGGTCTTTCCAGATGTTGGAAGTGTCTTGTGAGGTACATCCCAAATGGGGCATTGTAATCTAGGATGGGTCTGATGAGTGACGAGTAGAGGGGCATTATAACCTCTATTTCTAGATGCGAACCCTTTAGTAATTAGATGGGCTACATAGAAGGATTTCCTAACTACTTTGGCAATATGATTGTCAAAGGAGAGATTACTATCTCTACCTGGGTCCCCAAATCTCTTATTACCTCTTCTGTATTTAAGGGGGCTGCCACCTATGTGGTAATTCATGGGTGTTTTGTTTTTCTCAAATGGGATGACTATGCATTTTTTGGCATTTAGCTTGAGACCATGACTTTGACCACCAGGTGTCTGTCTCAGTAAGGCCCTTTTGGAGAATGTATGCGTCAGCCGGAGAGTCAATTATGGCTCCCAGTTTGCAGTCATCGGCAAACTTGGTTAGCCATAGTCCTCCTGTGTTTGTCTGTACTTCTGAGAAGTATATGCCGAACAGTAGGGGTTCCAGGACCGAGCCTTGTGGGACACCACTTGTGACTGGTTTAGTCTCGGACCTGGAGCCTGCTATTCTTACCATGTGAGTTCTGTCTGTAAGCCAGTTGGCAACCCATCTCGTGAAGTACGAGTTTATGTTCAGGCTGGTGAGTTTTTCTATAATTCCCGAGTGAGGAATGGTGTCAAAAGCCTTGGCAAGGTCAAGGTAGGTTGTGTGAAACACCTTCCCCTCATCTATGGCTTTGGTGACCGTCTCGAAGAAGTCAACCAGGTTTAGTAGGCATTATCTGCCCTTAACAAAGCCGAACTGGGTTGGGTCAAGTGTTTGGAGGTTCCCAAGGTCTTTGTTAATGAGTTCCATGATGATGTGCTCCATAGCCTTGCAGACAAGGCTAGTCAGGCTTATGGGGCGACAGTTACCAGGGTCAGTTGTGGTTCCTCCTTTGTGGAGCGGAATAACCGTTGCTGTGTGCCATTCTATGGGCATGTAGCCTGTGGAGAGGCTGAGGTTGAACAGTGTGTTTAGGTGGGAGGTTAGTTCGTTCTGTAGTCCATGCAAATACAGCCTGGGACACCATCTGGCCCCATTGATGCTGTGCTTATGGCTTTTGAAAGGGCTGTTTCCACCTGTGCGTCTATGATTTCTGGGACACTACACTTTTCCGGTATTGTTGTGGGCCCTTTCAGGGGTGAGAGGGGGGTGAAGTTTGCACTGAATCCATCTGTCAGGATGTTGCCAATATCAGTAGGTTCAGTATATTTTGTGCTATTTTGCACTAGCTCAGAGGATGTCTGCGAGTTGCCACTTAGATTCTTGACATACCTAAAGAAGGCTTTGTGGTTATCTTTCGAATGCTTGGCTATTTTTCTTTTGAAGTTAGCCTTGGGTGATTTTATGAAGGACCATAGTTTATAACTGATACTGATCAGGAATGTCTTTCCTTCTTGGGATTTGCTTTTTTTCTGAACTAGTTTCCTCTTTCTATTGTATAGCCTGTTTATGGCAGGGGTCCACCAAACTGATTTCCTTCTCTTAGGGAAGTGAGTCTTGGTTTTGCTAGGGATGGCACAATCCATGCATCCTTGTAGGTGCTCATAGAGTGCACTTGTAAAAGTTCCTGCATCTTGGACGCGGTTATCCTTTAGCGTGGGGGGTGTGAAACTTACCACCTCTGTCTTAAGTAAGGTGAAGTTTGCTATAGAAATGTTTTTCACTGTGGTTTCCTTGGGTGGAGGTGGTGGTGTGGTGTGGACATCCAGAGTGATTAGTTTATGGTCTGATCTAACCTGTGAAGGGTTGACCTCCGGTGCGGAACACCTGCCACCCATGTTGGTGATGACCAGGTCCAATATGTCTTCACCTCTGGTAGGAGAGTTTACCAGCTGATCCAGGGCATTTGAGTTAATAAATTCCAGGAAGCGCTGGACCTGGGAGTTTGTACTTGAGTAGTTTTCCCAGTTAACGGTAGGGTAACTGAAATCGCCCAATATCAGGGTGTTCGGTAGGACTTCCATGTTTTCCAGTGTCTCCAGAAAGGTGGAGTGGTGGTCCTGGATCATGGAGGGTGATCTGTAGCAGGCCACAATTTGCACTGCAGATTTGCCTGATGTTAGTTGCACATGGATGATCTTAGAGGTATCATGCTGCGCCACTAACCTGGAGGTCTAGGAATCCTTGATGAATTTGGATACACCCCTTCCTTTTGTGTTTCGGTCCATGTACTGTGGCCGAAATGTGTGGTATGAGCTGTAGCTTGGTAGTGCTGGGGTGCTCCGTGGAGCCTTGAACCAGGTTTCAGTTACTGAACAGATGTTGACAGTCTCCATACTGAGAAGTGCTTCGAGCGCGTGCATTTTGAGATTTAAACTCCTGGCGTTGAGTAGCATAACCCACATTTTTTATTTGTGCTATTTACGGAGGTGGGTCTGACTTTTGAGCTTTGCCTAAAAAGGCTACATGGGGGCAGCAAGAGCCTTGGCCAGTATTCGAAAGCCTAGGGGTGACAGGTGCAAGCAGTCTCTTGCGAAGCAACGAGGCTTGTCGAGCATGTCATCCCAGGCTGGCAGACACTAGATACCCTTTGAATGACAGCAGAAGCTTAGCCAATTGTTGAAATTGATCATTTTTTTTTATACTGCGGTATCATTCTTGGTGAGGGCAGGATGCTACTCAGGGTCAGGGTCATACCCGCCTGGGCTACATGATCAGAGAGCTCTTCCATGTCTCTTTACATGTAGTCCAGGGAGGTACATCTCAGGTCATTCACACCAACATGAACAATGACAGAGTCATATTTGTACTTGTTCTGGAGGGAACTGAGGTGCTTGTTTTATGTGGCGGATTCTGGATCCCGACAGGCAGCTAACAGTAACCTTCTCCTTGTCCAGCCTAGTGAGTTGGACGTCAGTGTGCCTGACTATAGAGTCGCCTATTACTAGTGCGTTAGGTATGGTATTTCACCTTAAGGGCTATGATTGTGAGGCACAATGATTTTGTGTTTTATGTGTTGTCTGGTTTGTGACGGGAGGTGCAGATTTTCTGGGTGTCTGCTTTGGAGGTCTCTGATGCTTTTGCAGTTTTTATTTAGAGCCTCCGAGTATGATTTTGTGTATTTGTGTGTATTTTTTGCCAGTGCTGGTTTAGTATGTCTGTGTGGCTGGAGGTGTGGTGCAAGTGTTAACCTTCTCCTCATGACTGCCTGTTCCAGTCTTGGGTGGAGAGAGCTTAGCCTCCAATTTAGCTATATAATTGCATCTCTCGCATATGTTAATGTTTTGTGGTAGCAAGAGAGGGTTGTCTGTGTACATGAGGCAGTTGTAACATTGCCTCAGGATACCAAGGTTCACCAGCTGGACTGGAGAGTATACCTGAAATTGCCCTTTGGTCATGTCTGAATAGTAGGGTGAGCTGCTTAGTCGCTTGGTTGGTGAGGGGTGAATAATGAGCCTTGCCCTGCTGGGCAATCAAGTGTCGGGGTATATTAGTGCTTGCTATTAGGTCTGAGCAAGTGCTGGACTGTAGGATGCTTTTTAAGTGCTTAGGTTGAGAGTTAGACTACTTTCAAGGGAAAACTGAAACTGAAGAGGAGACTTGGTGGAGCCAGGAATAATTTAGCCCTAGTTAACCGGCGCTGCCTGGACATGCAAACGCGGTTTTTATAGCAGAGAAATGAAAGAGAGAGAAATTAGCCCAAAATAGCCTATAAACTACTAACTTCTGGGCTAGAACCACTCCTCAAGGGACAGATGGCTGCTCAAAGCTCCCTCTCTCACAGGTGAGCAGAGAAACCTCATTCTATCCAAGTAAGGTATGGGCAACTCAGAAACTTGTAACACAGCCTTGAATTCAGCACTAGCCTGAAAACTGGACTATACTAGTTCATAAAGGTGGGAAACGAGGAAAACGTTTTTGAAAAGATAATGCAAAAAGTAAAAAATACACTTAAAACAGCTTTAAATGACTACTAACAGTAAAAAACACACTTAAAACAGCTTTAGATGACTACAAGCAATCAGAAAAGGCTTTTAAACAAATTACCCAATTAACCAGTAAAAAAATCTCAAAACTGAGCCCTGTTCCTGTAGTCTTCAATCAGACAAGTTCTAACTGCATACTCCTGCCATTGGGGTGCAGGGGAACCGTCTCCAAAAAGGAAGGCCTGGATTAGTGCTCAAGTTATACAAACAAAGCTAGATTCAGCAGGCCTGAATCTAGTTTATGCAACAGCAAAAGCACACTTGAGTACACTTACCATAAATGTAGATGTTCAAGTGTATTCACTGTTGCAGTCATTACATTTGGGTAATTTGCTGGCAGGTTGCCCTCAGTCGGCCTGAATTCCACAGTCTTGGGTCCTGCGTCGGTTGCGGTCTTCTCTTCCATGACGTCAGATCGTCAGGGGTATAAAACATGCAACCACCGCCATTTTCTTTAGTTTTTCTTGCCCCCGATGTCAGGTGCCCCCAAAAAGGTAGCAATAGGATATATATAAATATAAATATACATGCATCAATATAAACTTTACCTTCATCTACAAGCAAATACACCACATAGGTTGTAGAAGATAGAGAAGGAAGGATAAACTTTAGAATGACAGGGGAATGGCGGGAGGGTAACCTGGACATCTACATTTATGGTAAGTGTACACAACTGTACTATGTTCTTCATGTTTCACTGTTGCAGTCATTACATTTGGGTAGAATCCCAAAGCTATGGTTAGGAGGCTGGAGCTAAACAGCATTAGGTGCGGCTATAAGGCCCTGCAGCACTGCAGTGGCAAAGCCTGCCCAGGACTTAAGAGTAGAGAGGCAAATGGTAATGCTTTGTAAAGGTGTGAAAAGAATTCCAAGTAGCCGCCTCTAGAATGTCTTTGGTTGGTACGCCTTTGAGAAATGCTGCTGAAGCAGCTGCAGCTCCGGTGGAATGAGACCTAATGCCTTTGGGCACAGGTTTACCATGGTGTAAGTAGCAGAAACGGATGCAGTGGCTTATCCACTTTGAAAGTGTCTGCTTTGAAATCGCCTTTCCTTCTGATCCTGCAGCATATGACACTAGAAATTGCTCAGTTTTTCTTAGAGCTTTAGTCCTGCTGAAGTAGAATCTTAGCTGTCTGTGTACGTCCAAGGAATGCAGAATTCTCTCCCCTTTGTTCTGCGGATTTGGATAAAAAGTTGGCAGATTAATTGTTTAATGGTTAAGAGCCACACTGGAAACCACCTTAGGCATAAAAGTAGGATTTCTTCTCAGAGACACCCTGTCTGGGTGAAATATGATAAAAGGCTCTACAGCCATGAGGGCCTGTAGCTCTGAAACTCTTCTTGCTGAAGTAATTGCTAGTAGCAGAGCTGTCTTCCATGATAAGAACTTTATGTTAGTGGTAGCAGCTGGTTCAAATGGAGGCAGGGTGAGCTTTTCCAACACATAATTGAGGTCCCGTGCAGATAGTGGTGATCTCCTAAGGAGGCCTTAAATTTTTGGCTCCTCTAAGGTACTGCTTTAGTAAAGAATGAGAAAAGATTGGTGGCTCTGGACTGTAATGAGCCGAAATGGCAGAGGCATGGATTTTGATTGATGAGAAAGACAGGCCTTTGTCAAGCATCTCAGTTAAGTATTGTAATATCTGAGGAATATGTGGTTCTGCCACATCAGTTCCTTGTGCTTGATTCCAAGCACAGAATCTCTTCCATTTGTCAGCATAAGATTTTCTAGTACTAGGCCTTCTGGCTTCCAAAATGACATCCATCACAGATTTACTGAGAGGTGTCGTTTGTAAGATTACATGATTAGCCATGCTGCCAGGTTCAGAGTCTGTAGTTGATTGTGCAGGATCTGATTGTTTTGCTGGGACAGTAGTTGTGGTCTTTAAGGTAAGGTCCAAGCTGGGTATTGAGACAAGTTCCTTAGGATTGGGTACCAGTATTGGTGGGGCCAGTCCGGGGCAAATAATATCATCTTTGGTTTCTCTTGTCTGACTTTTAGGAGGACCTTGGGTTGAAGAGGCAGAGGAGGAAAGGAGTAAATTGATAGGTTTTTCTAACGGAAAGATAGGATGTCCACTTTCCATGCTTGTCTGTGATAAGTCCTTGTGCAGAATCTTTTCAATTGATAATTTTGAGGAGAGGCAAACAGATCTATGTCTGGGCTCCCCCATTTCTCTGTTATCATGCTGAAGACTTGTGGATTTAGTTTCCACTCGTGAGGATCCATAAGGTTTCAGCTTAAATCTTCTGCCAGAGTGTTTTGTTTTCCTGGCAGGAATTGAGCTTGAAGATGTATTTGGTAGGTCAAAGCTGTGTCCCACAGTGCCATGGCTAATCTGCAAAGGGGGTTAATGAGTGTGTGCCCCCTTGCCTGTTTATATACCACATGACTGTGGTGTTGTCCATCTTTATCAGCAGTTGTCCTGGATGAAGTAAGACCTTGAAGGCTGTTAGGGCATTTTGAACAGCTAGCATCTCTTTCTGGTTGATATGTAGATGCATTTGCTTTGGTGCCCGTATGCCCTGAATGCATCTTCCTGCCATGTGGGCCCCCCAGGCATAATCTGATGCGTCTGTTGTTAAGGTTTGGCTGGCAGGGGGTAGAGTGAAGGGCCGTCCCATGTTTTGGTGACAGGCCCTTGCCCACCATAGAAACTCCTGTTGCAGGCAGGGGATGTGAGGAATCATTGTTTCCAGACTGTGTGAATGTTGACTCCATAAACTTTTTATGTACCACTGAAGTTTCCTCATATGCAGTCTTGCATATGGAATTAGCAGGATGCAGGATGCCATGAAGCCCAGAGCCTGCAGAATATGTTTTGCAGAAGACTGGGTTTTTGTTGCCATCAGTTTGAATTAAGTAGTCAGTTGCCTTTGTTTGTCTGGCGTGAGGTAAGCCATCTGGGCAGTTGTATTCAAGCTTGCACCCAGGAATGTTATCTTTTGAGAGGGTACCAGTTGTGATTTCTTTTTGTTTATTGTGTACCCTAGGCATGTTAGAAGCCTTTTCACAAATGCCAGGTGTCGAATAAGTGTGTCCTTATTCTCTGCTTGAATGAGACAGTTGTCCAAGTAAGGATATATTTGTATACTTTTTTGTCTGCAAAAATGCAATTACTGGTGCCAAGCACTTTGTAAAGTCCCTGGGTGCAGTAGATAAGCCAAAGGGCAGTGCAGAGAATTGGTAATGCATTGAACCAGCCTTGAATCTGAGTTATCTTATGCACAACTGTCTTATTGGGACATGCAGGTATGCCTCTTTTAGGTCTAAAGTCACCAGCCAAACTTTCTTGCCCAGCATGGGCAGAAGCTGCTGTAAAGTCAGCATTTTGAATTTTGGAATGTCCAGGTATGCATTCAGAATCGATAAATCCAGTACTGGCTGCCAGGCCTTGTCCTTTCTGGGCACCAAGAACAGTCATGAGTAAAAACCTTGTCCTTTTTCCTGCTCTGGTACTGTCTGAATGGCCCCCATATCCATGAGGGACGTAACCTGTTTCTGTGCCACTGCCTATTGATTTTTTGGCAGATCTGGCCAACCATCTGCCATTGGCAGAGTGTGGAAATGGAATCTGTATCCCTGTGATACGATGTTTAGTACCCACTTGTCCTGGGTTATTAACCGCCAATTTTGTGCAAAAAGTGCTAATTTCCCCCCTGTGGGTGCTGCCAAAAGAAAAGTGCTTGGTGTAGGCAGAGAGAAGTCATTGGGATTGCTTTCTGTAGGTTTGCACTTTATTTCCTCCAGATTTGGAGGTGGATGTGCCCCATTGCTTTGACCTGTATGAGTCTTGCGCCTGGTATCTGGAACCCTTAGGGCATCTGGATTTGCCCCTTTGAGCTCTGTCTGACACAGGAAAGGACCAATTTTTTGTAGGCCAGTGTCTACTGAATCTTGGTGGCTGCACTTGTAAGAAGTCTTTAACAGTTTGCATAAAGTTAGCTTTGTCTTGCATTTTCTTTAATACCTCTTCTGCCTTAATACCAAACAGAGAGTCATGCTGTAAAGGTGGATCTAGCAATTTAGCTTTAACATGATTAGGCAAATTTTATTCCTTTGACCAGGCATGCCTCCTAATCACAGAGCCAGTAACTGCGGCCCTGCAGGAGGCCTCTAAAGAATCAAAACCACATTGCAAAGTATGCTTTCCAAATTGTTCCGCTGCATGCAATAATTTCTGCAATTCTTTATTTTTTGCACATTCTGAAATCAACATCATTTTCTGTTTCAGCAATCCCATAACATGTTGTTGGTACTTAAGCATATGAAATTGACAGTTTAAGGCCCTGATTGCCAAGGTTGCAGATGTATAAACCTTTTTTTCCCCATCTGTGCAGTGCCCTTGAATCTCTGTCAGAGGGGGTAGGATGTTTTGCTATTGAGGCCTTAACTCCCTTTGGACCCTGTGAAATAGCTTCAAGATCAGCAGCAGAGTTTCTAAATAAAAATTTATGTTAGTCAGGGACCCTGTAATATCTGTCAGGCTTACTGGGAGCCAGAGGTAAGGAGTCAGGGGTCAGGCTCGACTCCGAAAACACATCATCCACAATGTCTAAAACAGGGAGAATGGCTAAAGGCTTGTGCTGAGGGAGAAGGAAATCCATGAGCCTCTTTTTTGATTCTGAGAAGTCTTGGCTCTCCCAGCGAAAATGCTCCCTCAAAGTATGCAAGGTTTCTACAAATGAATAATCCTCAGGAGGAGATGCAGATGGAATAGACTCCTCAGCATCAGAATCTTCATAGGGAGGTAAAGATAATTCCTGATCAGAAGAGGAATCAGAAGAAATAGAAACCTGATCTGAAGATTCATAATCAGTGTCTTGCCTAAACCTCTTATCTGGAGGGGGATGGGTACCCCTGATCAAGGTAATAAGGTCTTTAGCCATTTTGATCATGTTTTTAGGCATAGAGGTCTGTGCACATGGCTCAGGTGTCGTTTTTTTAGTTTTAGAAGTTGCTTTTGTCTGATTTTGCAGCTGTTGTCGGTTTGATATACAAATGTTGAGGTCTGAATACACCCTCAAAAGCCGGTGCCTGCTCAGCAGCTCTGGACCCATCCGAGGGAGATACATCCACATGGGTGTCGGTAGAGGCCTGCGACTCGAAGGTAGTGGGTATCAGGGGCTGCGAAAGCGCCTCACTGAGTACCGGCGAATGGCTTAGGAGAAGCTCCGTCGTCAGTTTTGGATCTCGACTGCCTTTCTCTGTCCTTTTCTTTGCGTTTTTTATGTACTCCGGTAGTCGGATTGCTATCAGAACACATTTCTAGGTAGTTAAATCTGTTTCCAAAATACTTTGATGCAAAAATATACAGATGCTTAATAGTGCGTTGGTTAAATCTAGCACAAAACCCGACAGCCAGGCATGTTGTGATCAGGGCCTAGGCAAGGAATACAGTATAAATGGAAATCCTTACGAGGTATTTGCTTCCCACATGTAATACAATTAACTTTTTTCTTGATTTTACCGATGTCAGAAAAAGTTTCCCATATGGGGTACTTAGCTTTACTGAAGACTTCGGTTCTGAAACTCAAACTTGAATATTTCAATAGTCGGCCGACTGGCACTTGTGAAATGCTTCTGCTTAGGGCACCGCGCGGCAAGAAAGACTAAAGAAAATGGTGTTGGTTGCATGTTTTGTACCCCTGACGTCATGGAAGAGAAGACAGCAACCAACACAGGACCCAAGACTTTGGAATTCAGGCCAACTGAGGGCAACCTGCCAGCAGATTACCCAAATGTAATGACTGCAACAGTGAAACACGAAGAACATCAAGGCACACCAATTTCGTAAGTAACAGTTCAAATATGCAGGCACTATAAGCCTCTAACCAGAAATTTCCAGCTCAGAAGGGCAGAGTCCAGCCTCTCCTCCCACAAGAGTGCAAACCACAAACCTTAATGTAAAATAATTGGCCAGAAGCCCAAGTGCTTAAACCAGACCTAATACACTTTTAGAATATGAAGAAATAATATCGCAAAACTCCTAAAGTATTCAACAGCAAAACAGCCAAAAGCCAAAAAATCAATGAGAAACAAACTGTTGAATCCACCACGAAAAGAGTCAAAGTCCTTGTTGTATCATCCAACTTTTATTCGATAAAACAAAAGATGAGCGCTTTCACGTGCTCCATGCACGCTTCATCAGATCTAACTAATGACAATTCTTGCTCTCTCTTTATAGTTAAAATTCAGTCTTAATTGATTAATTCAGTTAAGATAATTAAGTAATTAAATCAATAAATCAATTAGAAAAATACTAATGCTTAAAGTGATCCTGTGCATCCAAACTCAAATCTCAAATCTTCCTGCAGCATACCCACAGGTATTATTTACACATTCAAACTTCATATTTGAAGTAAGAAACAGTTCAAATATGCAGGCACTATAAGCCTCTAACCAGAAATTCCCAGCTCAGAAGGGCAGAGTCCAGCCTCTCCTCCCACAAGAGTGCAGACCACAAACCTTCTTAATGTAAAACAACTGGCCTGAACCCCAAGTGCTTAAACGAGAACTAATACACTTTTAGAATAACAGACACTGAGCCTTTAATCAACAGTTACCAACTTAGAATGATGTAAACTACCTGTCCTGCCACAACAGTGCAGACCATAAACCTTCTTAATGTAAAACAACTGGTCTGAAGCCCAAGTGCTTAAACCAAAAGGCTTAGAATGATAGTTACACCAAGTGGTAATAAATACAATTGAGTACTTTTAAGATGAAGCAAAAGCAAAATAATGTGGGAAGAAACACAAATAGAGTGAAAGCAGATGAATAAAGTGCAATTTTTTTTTGTTGAGTGAGCAAATGAGATGGGCCCAGGAGGAGTATCCAAATGCAAATTTACAAGAGGGGCGGGCAGTTTCAAAGCCACCAAGATTTAACACCAAAACAAAAGCAGGGAGACTGGGTGGGGAACTAACTGAAAAAACAGAGCCACAACTTCCAGCTAGATAGTATTCAATGCAATACAAATAAATACATTTAAATGCTATATTATTTGAAAAAAGTGCAGATAAAGATTTACTTATATGCCCAGTTGATTGCAGGTAGGTCTTAGCTGGCCAAAGCTCAGAGTTTAAGCAGAAAATAATCCAAAATGTACCACTTATACAAGGCAGAAACCGAACATAAATGAAGTGAAACTTCCTCCACTTATCACTGGCTATGCAGGAATTCTAACTAGCACTAAATTCTGACAAACATCAACTGAAAAAACAGAGCCACAACTTCCAGCTAGATAGTATTCAATGCAACACAAATAAATTAATTTAAATGCTGCATTATTTGAAACAAGTGCAGATAAAGATTTACTTATATTCACTTATACGTCCAGTTGACTGCAGGTAGGTCTTAGCCGGCCAAAGCTCAGAGTTTAAGCATATTGAGTTTATGCATACTGATGATACTGCACCGCATATACTTCCCTGTATTTAAACAAAAACACATATATCCCATGCAGCTTATTTTTAATCCAAACTTTTTGTAAATAATGCAGCTGATATCAAGGATGTCTGAATAATAGAACTGTTGTTTGTGAATGAAAGTGTAAATGATGAAACGATGTAAATGATGCCCATGATGTCAGTATAATGGAGCTTTTCTCCCTGGGCAACTGCTGAAAAGGGCAAGGCTCAGACTTTCCTAGCAAACAAATGCCAACAAATAAACTAAAGGCTACTGATAGATTCCACTAGCCACAGAGACTAAAGAAAAATTGGGGGAGGGGTTTACGCTCAATGATCACTTAGCCTGAAAAGAAAAATAATGTTATAGCTGCTGCATATACTGCAGCTGGTTCCAAGGGACTGGTTGGTGAAGATAGACTCATAGTATGTCCTGGAGGACAACTACCCAAAGAGAGGCAAGTCTCCTTAGTAACTGACAGCACACTGCTCTATACAGTAAAACTGGAGTACTAAAGGAAGAGTTTAAATTTCTGAGTGAAAGGGATACAGAAGTATCAAGACATAGTTATGGATGTATGCTGGTGTTCTATAAGGGGAATACTTCTACATCTATGTAGAACTGTGCTAATATCCCACGAGGCCTGAAGGATTGCCAAACTGCTTAAAGTGATTTCAAAGGTTTACTTCCTGCAACTGACATGAGCAACCAAACAGACTACAATATAAATTGCTTGTAGAAAATGAAAATGTGGACAGAGACTAGCAAGTGAGCTTTTCTTTTGCACCCCCCCCCAATATGAACAAGGAGTTTCTTTCATTTTATATTTTGCAAATAAATCTGCATTTAGGAACTGAATTACTGGCACCAGAGACTATTCTACTGTCAGGTGCACAATGTCACTGCAGCAATACATATATTATTTTTATAAGCTACAATTGTACTTCTTAAAATTAGCATTTGGAATGGAGGAACATGGGTTGTACTTTATTTCAGTTTAAAAAGCATATAATATGCTCCAAACTCAGACATGGAATGTTGCCGATGACCTAATGAGTCTACATATATAGATACCTATACTATAGCCATCAAAAGATATTTGACACAAATTAAAATACAGAATTACAGAAATTCAGGAAATGTTTTGAGTTGCAGCTCACTGTTAAACATTTCAATATACTTTTACACATACCTTAGTGTTTGCCATATCCACAATGTACTGGTCTCCCTTAACACATTCTAGCACTTGAAAACCATCTCTGTCGAGTACTTTAGCTTGCGAATTACCAGCCACCACAAGAATTACATCCCCAGTAACACTATACTGCAAAGACTTGATATGGTGACTGCAAAAGAGAAAAACAAAAACACAAGTAAGTGTATAAGTATTGGTCATACTTCACTTAAAGTCTACCTTAGTGTATCCCTTTAGAGTGAAAGTACAGTTACATAAACAAACTTAGCATAGTAGTAGATGTTCATATAAACGCTGCTGCAGTAGCCTAAGCTACATGGGTTATATCATGCGTACGATATAACAACCAGCCTGTTTCCAAAGCTTCTTGGCACTTTCTACATGCCATGATCATTAGACAGCTCAAGCTGAGCTGACATCAGGTTTTGGGCACCAAGCCTTTCAGAGCTTTCATGCCAATAGAGAGGGAGCCTTAAGTCATGAGAGGACAAAGCTAGGGAGAGAAAAAACTACATGTTCACACACTGGCAAAACATCAAGCAAAATATAAGGTGGACGGACGGAGAGAACGGCTACTTCAGGAGTGATCATTTGACCATCTACGGTTATTGTAAGTTTACTTACACATGATCACTGCTGCAGTAGCGTAAGCTATATGGGTAGATTACCATCTTTTAATAAAAATGGGAGGAGAAAGAAGAGAAGTCAGTGAGCCTTGACCCTACCAGGATATAATTAATATATATATATATATATATATATATATATTTTTTTTTTTTTTTTTTGGGGTAGGAATAACAAAAAGTAATCAACAGAGATAAACATTTGGAAATGGTCTGGTTTGGTACAGGTTGCCCTTTCTCCTTACCTTCTCAAGAAATGAACAAATGATCACAAGTTCTGAAAGATTTTGTACTGTCACGACAGTACTGGAGTTGTCTGCGGACATCCAAGGTGTGAAGTATCCTTTAGAGGACAAAAAGATCAACTGATTGGCTTAAGGTAAACTCAGATACCAGTCTAGGAAAAAAAGAAGGATTAGTTCTAAAATAAACCCTTTCTTTGTTGAAAATGAGAGAAGATTGACTCACCATAACAGCTTGCAGCTCAGATACTCTTCTTGTAGAGTTCAGAAAAAAAAACACTGTTTACCACGTTAAGAATCTGAAGTCAGCCTGATAAGCTGGTTAAAATGGAGCAACTGTTAAGTTTTTTGAACACAAAATTAAGATCCCAAGGAGGAGACATTGGTTTGCCTGGGAAGAATCCTATGTAGAACAACGTTCAAGAGGACCCAATGGAAAACACACTGAAATGGACAACAAATGAACCTTGATGGAGAAGCAATACAGGCCATAGAATAGTAACACACCAGAGAAACACAAGTCTTCACTGGGTGCTGGTTTCTTTTGTTGATATCAACTAGAAAACCTTTTCCATTTGCTGATGTGTATGATTTTCTAGTAGCAGACTTTCATTCCCTCCTCAATATTTGTGACACATCTTCAAAAAACAAATATCTACAGGATTTTAAAACCCTATCTATCAGACAGTCAATTGCAGGTGCTTGAGGTCTGGATGCATCAACCATCCAAGATCTTGTGAGGATAAAACCAGTCTGGGAGGAAGCTTGTGGTTCTTTACCATTTGCAAAAAAACAGAGAGCAACTGTTGTCTGGGCTAGAAGGGTATTTGCCAAAGTGATCTTTGGGGAGTCCTGAATCTTCAGAAGTACCATGGAAATCAGTGGAAAGGGTAGAAAGGTATACAGGAACATTCCAGTCCAAGTAAAAGAAAAGGCATTCGTCTTCGAGGCCTTCTTGCATGAAGTCCTGGAAAATAATTTTGCCAGCTAATTGTTTGGAAAAGAGGCAAAACAATCTACTTGAGATGTTCCCCACAGATGGTTCATATCTTGGAAAGTCACTTGATTCAGTTTCCATCTGTGAGGGTCTGTCCTGGTCCTGCTCATCTGCTAAACTTGTCTGCAAAAGAATTTTGCTAATCAGATGCAAGATGCCTGAAAAATGAGACTATATAGTAAATCTATATCCCATGCTGTTTTCCCACTGAAAGAATTGATTCATTCTGGAAAGGAGTCTCTGAGAAAGAGAATTCCTCACAGAGACTCTCAGATACCATACATTCCTTAGAATACGAATCAGAAATCTACGAGGATAAAAATGCATCCGGCCCTTTGCATTCCCCAATCACTTGAACCTCTAAGTGAGAGAGGAATCTCTTTTTGTTCTTACCAGCAGCAACGTGAAAAGAAAGGTCAACAGCCTCCAGTAGACCCTGATCTAACCATAAAAAAGTACTCCTAACTAGAAAAATTGATAAAGGAGAAGACATATGTTCAGTTTTCTGTTTCTATTTGATGAGAATTTCTGAAGAAATACATCTAGAATTGCCAGTAACAACTTTCTCAGGAATGTCTAGCCCTAGGGTCCATGATGGCTGTACTACAGACTATACTACAGGGATCCAAAAAAAAAAAAAAAAAAAAAAAGATGAATGGTCCGAAGAAATGGCTTTGGGCCACAGCAGAGGCACCCAACTGAGGCTGACACAAAGTACTAGCCCTGCTGTAAGGACAAAGGATGCTTAATATTTTTGGGGCTGGAAGAAGGTCTAACAGAGGAGCTGGTACATTGTTGGTGCCCGATTTCAAGGGAAGCTTAGTAGCAATAGTTGGTAAAACAGACAAGATGTAAAAAAAAAAAAAAAAAAAAAAAAAAAAACTTTTCCCCAAAGAAAAAACACAGTAAAAAGCATGCTTAACCCCAGCCCCCAAAAATACAGTTTTTTCGACAAAAAATAAAATAAGTTTTAAACAGCTTTTTACCACAAAAGTAAAAAAGTGACAATACTGCTTAAAAGTAAATAAAAGTCACAAGAAATTCAACAAAACATTTTTTCCTAGCTTAAAAGTAATTTGTCTACAAAAGTAGTACGTTTCCTGTGCCAAAAAAATAAAAAAAGAAGTTATGTACTCACCATAACATTCCATCTGAGTAGTTGTATTTCATTTGTCTTCAACTTGTGGGTATACGGATCAGAGACGGCCATTTCACCAGCATCTGATCTGAGCTCCAAGCAACTCCTCTTACCCCATCCATCTCCTTCCTTCCCTCAGATAGAGTTTGCTGTACCATCCACTTAAGCCTGACCCAATTAGGCCTTATCAAACAGGTTATATACAAACCTACCAGTAAGAACTGGAGAGCCGCAGAGGCACTCTTTCCCACCTACCAGGGTAATAAACCATAAGGTCAGGTGGAAGGAGGGAGGGACGGTTGAAGACAAATGAAGTACAACTACTCAGATGGAATGTTATGGTGAGTACATAACTTTTTTATCTGAAGTAGTTTACTTCATTTGCTCTTCAACCTGTGGGACTGAGTCCCCGGCCACTAAACACCTGGGTGTCACTCATGGAAGGATATTCCGGAGCACCACCGAGCCAAAGGATGCTCCCACTCTAGATATCATGTCCAGCTTACAGTGAGAAATGATGGTATGAGATGAGGACCAAGTAGCCGCAGAACAAATATCATCCAGACACACCCTGGACCAAAAAGCTGCCAAAGTAGCCATGGATCTATTAGAACGTGCTTTCACTTGACCCAGGGGTGACCTACCTTTGTCTTTGTATACCTGAAGGATACAAAAGGAGATCCAGCACGCCAAAGTTAGCTTGGATATTGATTTGCCCAGGAAGGGTTTAGAGAAAGACAAAAATTATTGATCAGACTTGCGAAAGTTCTTAGTTCTGTTAAAGTAAAATTTCAGTTGTCTATGTACGTATAAACAAGTGCAATTTACATTCACCCCTGTTCTGAAAATTTGGAAAGAATACCGGTAAATTAATTGTCTGGTTGATATTAGTCTCAGAAGCCACCTTAGAGAAGAAAGGATGGATTGGTATGAAGCGACACCCTGTCCTTATGAAAAAACATATATGCAGCTTTGATAGACAACGCTTGAAGTTCTGAAACCCTCCTAGCCGAAGTGATAGCTTCTAGGAAAGCCATTTTCCAGGATAAATATTTTAGGTCCTCTGATGCAGCCGACTCAAAGGGTGGAGCAATCAGAGCCTGTAAAACCAAAGTCAGGTCCCAAGGAGGGGTAGGATACTTCACCGAGGGTCTTAAAAGGAAAGTACCTTAATAAAGGTTTTACAAAGTTTAGAGGATGCTAAAGAAACCATGTCCTCCCCCAATATGAAAGCTGGAAATGGCAGCTAATTGAACTTTCACCATAGAATAGTTAGCACCTTGATGAACTATACATGCTAAGAATTCCAACATCACTGGGACAAGAGCTGTGAAAGGATCCAGATCCCTTTGAGAACACCAGATGGAAAAACACTTCCATTTACTGCAGTAAAGTTTCCTGGTAGACCATTTGTGAGCTGCCACCAGAATAGTCTTGACTGGAGAAGATAAACCGGGAGTCCTAGCTATCACGGGAACTGGAGCAACCAAGCAGTGAGCTTTAGACTGTCCAGGTTTGGATGCATAACCCCAAGGGGTGAGAGATGAGATCCGGAATCAGCTCTAAGATCCATGGAGGAGCTAGAAGATGAGACCAGAGGAAGGGAAACCAAACTTGGCAAGGCCAGAACGGGGCAATGAGGATCACTTTGCACCCCAGCCTTCTGGAGGAATTTTGAAATAAGAGGTAATGGGGGGGGGGGGGTAAGCATAGAAAAAACCGGGAGGCCAAACATGAACTAGGGCATCTCTGGGGGACTCCCCTGCGGGGGGTTCAGAGCAAAGAACTCGCTGCATTTTAGGTTGGAAGGAAATGCAAAGAGATCTCAGCGAGGCCAACCCCACTCGAGGAAGATCTGTTCCACTACTGAAGGATTCAGGGACCACTCATAAGTTATCAGAATAGTCCTGCTCAGTCTGTCCGCCAGTATGTTGGACAGTCCCGGAATGTGCTTGCTACCAGAAAATGGCTGGAGATCACCCATTCCCACACTCTCAAGGCCTCGCGACAAAGGGGATAAGATCTGGTTCCTCCCTTCTTTTTGATGTAGCAGACTACTGACATGTTGTCTGACTGTACTGCAATAGTTCCCAGAGGAAGAAAGCCATGAAGGGCCTGCAACACTAAAAGGACAGCCCTCATCTCTAGAACACTGATATGCAACTTGGTCTTGTTCAGGGACCATGTGCCTTGGACTGTCCTTCCCAAGCAATGTCCCCCCACCCTAGATGGGAGGCGTCCATGGTCACTGTGGCTTGGGGAGGGGCTGCAATAAATGGACATCCCTCAGCCAGTTCCGAGCAGTTCATCCATCAGAAGAGGGACTCCCTGCCAGCCCTGCTGATGCGTATTGGATGCGTCAACGGCAGATCTAACCATGACCATTGACCCCTAATGTCCACTGTAGATCTTGCATATGAAGACGAGCACAGGGAAGAAGGGTAATTGCAGCTGCCATGGAACCCAAAGCTCGTAGTACCACCTCTGCTGATGGGAAGTGTGACTGAATGACCAGGAATATATGGAGTCATAAGCTCTGAATTCTCTCCGGGGTTAGAAAAACCTTTGTTTGCAGAGTGCCTATCCTTGCTCCCGAACTGGGATCAGAAAAGATTTTGCTGTGTTGATAGTGATTCCCAGGTGGCCTGACAGCCTCAAAAAGTAATCTCTGGCTTGACAAAGTAGACACTTGGTGGGAGCAGCAAGGAGCCAATCGTCCAGGTATGGAAAGACCTGTATACCCTGATGCCTCAGGTGAGCTGCTACAACTGCCATGACCTTGGTGAACACCCTGGGGGCTGTGGTGAGAACGAAAGGTAGGGCTCAAAAATGATAATGACTGGCCCCTAAGTGGAAGCAGAGGAACCTCCTGGTGCATCTGTGAATCTTTATATGGTAGTACGCATCCTGAAGATCTATCAAGCACATCCAGTCTTTCTCCTGCAGATAACGCAGGATGGATTGCAACATGACCAACTGAAACTTCTCTTTGGCAACTGGCAGGCTGAGGCTGGAAAGATCTAAAATAGGTCTTAGGTCCCCCATCTTCTTTGGTACCAAAAAAAACCTGGAGTAGATGCCCAATCCAGACTGATCATGGGGGATGGGTTGGATGACTCATTTCTTTAGCAGCTTATCTATTTCGAGTGCTGCTACCTCCCTTTGAATGGGTGGTACGTCTGGGAGGTGTTTTTGTGGAAGAGGGAATTCCACAAAGGGGATAGAATAGCCTCTGGATTTGATCTGAAGCATCCAACGGTCTGTTGACAGACTCCCATGCGTTAAGTGCAACGAAAGTCGACCCCCAACTGCCTCCAGCGCAGATAAGTTGGGCAAACACCTCAGGGCTGCTGCACGGGCCTGTCCGAGAAGGTTCTCGAGACCCCACGTTCCTTGGACCCCCCCCCCCACCTCTGGGCCGGCGTCTAACAAAAACCCTCTGCCTCTGAGGAAAGATGAATCCTGAGCATCCTGGGAATACTGAGACTTCCGGTACCACATCTTTTGCCCCCGCTGATTCCTGGAGAAGGATCTTTGAGGGTTAGAAAAGCAGGTCCCGATGGCAGACAGTGTCTTCCTGTCCTTTTCGCTCTGGACCAATGTCTCACGAACAGTCTTCCCGAACAAGAAAGAATCATCATAAGGGGCAATTGCAAATGACGCCTTAAAGGGCTCCGTGAACTGACACAGCCTGAGCCAAGTGTGACATCTCAAGGCAACACCCGACCCGGCCGCCCTTATTGCTCCTTCGGTGGCATGTGAAAGGAAGCGCATGGATGTGTTGGATACCGCTTTTAGAGTGGCCATCCTCATGGAGAATGTGTGCTTATCCTCCAGCGATATGGACTCCAGGGATGACAAGGTCTCGCTGCAGTCGGATAAAGTGTGCCAAGTAATTCAGCGCTCTTATGGAAAAGGTAGCTGAGGCATACACCCATTTACCTAGGCGATCCATCATCCTGGACTCTCAGTTGGGAGGATGGACCGTAGAACTTTCTTGGGCTAGTTCTTTCTTGGTGGCTGCTGCTACCACCATAGCGTCTACAGGGGACCCTTTGTTCCAACTAAGTCTATCCGAAGGGGGACTTAGGATCTTATATGGGTGCTATGGAACTGGCTCCATGGTGTCCAGTTCCTTCCATGCCTGGAAGGTGATAAGGTCCACCAATTGATCCGCGGGAGGGGACACCCAAGAAGTAGACAGGCCCATGCCGAAGGCCTCCAGAAACACAGACTCGTCCGAGGTACGCTTCGGTGCGGACCCCCCCCCCATTGGTGCAGGATTTCCATGATGTCTCCAAAGGAGACATCATCGGGGGGGCGATCTGGGGGAACCTTCCCCCTCCTCCAAGTCAGTGTCCACTGTGAGGGACTCTGGGGAGGAGTCCAGGTTCCTCTTTTTGCAATTCTGTTTGCAAGGAGTCTCTTCGGTGGGACTCTCCGAAGCAGACTCGTAAACTGACTGCTGTTCCTCAAGGGAAACCGCCTGGGGCACATCAGGCACGGGCTGTCCCTGAGTGGACAAAATGGTCGAGGTTGCATCCAAAGCCAAGGGAGCTGGGGTGGAATCGGAAGAAATAGGGGTCTCGGCCCACTCGAGAGGACCCTTTCCACAACATCGAATACCGAAGGAGAACGAGCCTCCTTGGCTACCAGTAAGGAAGTTGCACTCCCAGGACCTGACAGGGGAATCAGAGCAGAGCCCGTAGGCACTAAAATGCCAAAGGGTGGACCATAACCCGACACAGTCAGAGCCGATGGAAACCCCAACTTGGATCCGAAGCCCAGACTATGGCTTCGAGAGCTGCTTGGATCCGAGCGAGGTACAAGGTACCATCGATGTCGGCTGCCCGACTCCAAGACTTCTCTGATCCGAAAATGCCAATACCAGGGGTCAGATCAGAGAAGGAGTTTTTGGGGTGAAATAAAGGGAGCGAGCTCCCCATTCCAGAGGGAGAGGGGGCTGGCAAGACACCCATCTGGATCTGGGTGCGAATAAATCTTCTCATCATTTTATTCATCTCCACTTCACTCAAACGTCTGGTGGAGAGCGACAAATAAGCCACTGACACCAACCTTGAAAGTTGGTGCACTGACACCCTGGAAGAAGGTCTAGTCTCCTCCGGCGAGAACTTCGGCGACTGGAGCCAAGGAGTACTAAGTCTGGAAATAGCCTGAAGTTTCTGTGGAAGACCCGACTGGCCCGGGGCCCTTTTCCTAGCCTTGTCTTTATCCTGTCTCAGTATTTCCCCTTCAACATGTCTCAGAGCAGGAGAATGAGTCCCGGCCTGGGAGGAGGAAGAGGCAGAAGAAGCAGAAGCAATCACCGCCATGACTGCAGCAGTAGCAGGGACAGCCGCCCCCGAAGCAAACAAGTCTCTTCATCCCTATCTTTCAAGGCCTGCAGGTTATAACATGCACAAACAGAGCAATCAGTGGACAGATGTGTGACCCCCTAAACATACCATGCACAGAGTGCGGCCATCTGCTGGGAGCAACTTGTAGCCACACTCTGTGCGCTTCCTAAAGACAGGATTATTCTGCTCAGCCATTCCCAAAAATAAAACAGAAAGAAACCAACAGTTTTCAGACTCAATTACACACACACACACACACACACACACACACACACACACACACACACACACACACACATGCACAAACTAACTATAGAAAAATTCTAACTAAATTTTTTTTTCACGAAGCAACGCAAGGAAGGGGAGGGAAAGGAAAGGGAAACCCTGACCTAACACAATAAGTAAAGTTACCTATTACCCCAACAATCCTAAGAAAAATGCTATAGAAACAAGCACCATGCCTGGAGCTCTGCGACCACAATGCTAGGCAAAGCCGCAGCAAACGAGATCTGAGGGAAGGAAGGAGATGGAGGAGTATTATGGGTAAGGGGAGGAGCTTGAAGCTCGGATCAGATGCTGGTGAAACTGCCATCTCGGACACATATACCCACAGGTTGAAGAGCAAATAAAGTAAACTACTTCAGATTGCAAGTTTTTTTCTTCTTGTTAACATGAAAGCTCCGAAGGGCTTGCTGCTCAAACCTTACTTTTAGTCAGCTCAATTTGACGTGACTGACTGGGAGTGTAGAAGATGCCCTGAAACTTTGGATACTGAATGGATGCTATATCCTACCTAGGATACAGCTTAGGCTACTGCAGCAGTGATCATGATGATGAACATTTAACAGTGCCTTGCACCTAAAAATTAATACCTGAAGCCTAACACATACATACAGACACATACATATGCACATTACAGTTAGGGGATGAAATGTGTGCATGCATGTTGGGGGGGGGACGCAACATCATTGCTCCACAGGTAGTTCTCAGCATTAATAACAGACTTCAAAATATCCAGTGCCTTGATGTAATATTCTTCTGTGTTCTTGAGTGATCAAGTAAGGTAGGGGAACTATCCTAATCTGTTGGAAAAGTCCAACTTTTTTTGAGTTTAGCACCACCCTAGGCAGTCATATCCTTCCAAAAGCCAGTTTGAGAATACTGATGTTGCCAAAGAAGAAGCAAATCATATTATTTTTAATACTAAACTGTAAAAAAACAATAGTTACTAAAGTAATTTACAATACTAAAAGGGTTTTGGAATCCTTGCCTTTATGAAAGTTATTCACTTATCATAATGGCAGATGTCACTATCCACATCAGTCTACTTCAGGACTGTAAGACTGGTCCTACAAGTAGCACTGTTCAGTTATTTAGGGTTTTCTACAGCTTGAGTTAGTCCCTTAATTCCAATAATAGTCCCTACTTTTCACTTTTCCAGATCTGGCTTGTCTGTTGATTAACTATAAAGTTGAAATAAGGGCCCTAAGATACATATTGTAGTCAAGTGCCCAACTTACTCACTTTAAAGAAAAGCCTTGAATTATTAATACAAGGCTGATACAGAAAGGAGACAGTACTGATAATGAAAATCTATCATTATGGTATGTGGAAAATTTTTACATCTTGCGTGATCCAGTGTGTCATTTCAAGAACACACAACATTCACCAGCTATATGTCTTTTTTTAAACACCTTAATTAAATTATCACTTGAGACACAAACACATACAGTAATAGAAAACAAACCATACTGACATTTTAATACATATATTGTACATTACAAATATGTTTTCTTTCTTTGTAACTGTCATTCAGTTCAACATTACATAAATTCCTCAATTCCTACTTTCCACTGAACTTCTTTCCTCCTCCTGAACCTTATTCTGCATGTACTGTTCCCAAAATTCCCTTTATTTCTATGTAATTTGTGCTTTCCCTTTTCTAATGATCACACTTAAAGTTCTTTCACTTCTTTCATAATACGCAATTCAATTACAGTTGGCTTAGAGTTTGATTGACATTTTCTATTAAGTGCCTTTCGGAAGCCAATATGATTAAACTTAATAAGGCCTTACTATGTCTAGACAATTCTCCAACTATATGTCTTGAGTGGAGTCATGACAAAATACCTCATCAGATGGTGGCCCTAAAGGAATAACAAGACCATGACATCACTTCAAGTTTACAGTGCCTTGCAAAAGTGTACAATGAAGCCCATGTTATCAAATAAAAGAACACATTATTCAAGTTCTTCAAATATCCTTACTAATTAAAACAAGCAAGATGTCATTTCCCCTATCACACTTACAATAGACTACAATTAGTACATCAAAAAAGAATGAATTTTTCCTCTAAACCTCAACATAAACATATTTGACCATAGCTAATATATACTATATTTCTTCAGAGATTTTTCCAAAGAAACCATTTAAACCATTCACATTAAAAATGGCATTCCACTTAAATTTAATAAATAAATACCCCCTTCTTTTTAAAATCTTTCTGTTGGTCACATCCTAAATGTTTGACTTAAAAATCTAGAAATATATCCAGTCAAAAATTCAAAATTAAAACATGTTATAAACAAAAACATTTTTTTCCACAGACACCCCCCCCCCATTACCAAGAATATTACCTCCACATAGCTTTCAATTTTAATAAACAGCTAACAATATGTTTATTAATTCCAGGCCAGTAACTCGCATTCAGGAAAATTTGCCACATTAATTTTTTCTTCTCAAAATGCAGCATCCATGGCCCCTCTCTTCTAGATGAAAAAACATTATCGATAGCCATAAAATAAAAAAAATATGATACTTATTTATCTGGATGTGTCTTGCCAAAGCATTAAGGTTAGCTTTCCTAACAGCATAATAATGTTCATAAATTCTTTCCCTTAGCCTGCCCTCCGTTTTGCCCTTGTAAAAACATGGACATTGAGCACACAAGGCTATATACACCACATATTTAGAATCACAATTGAATTTCCCATGAATTTTGTACATCCTGTCCTTTCCAAATTATAAAAATATCTTCCAGGTAATGTAAGTTTATTCTAAAATGTTGTTTAAATTCAGTCATAATTCTGTGATTTGGGATCTTTGAATAACATGAGGAAATGTGGCTTTAGCCCTTACTGAAAATATATACATACATATATATATATATATATATATATATATATATATATATATATATATATACGTACATATATATGGGTGGGGGGTTGAGACAGTAAAGTATATATACTACAGACTGTGGCAAGAAATATCTAAAATGGCTCGGGTAGATGCTTACACAGAAGTGTCTTAATGTCCCTTGACAGAAGGACATCCAGCATGCATACAGGGAAAAGGTTGATGAGCTCTGGGTGTCAGGCCAGATCGGCTGTGGCTGACATCCTACTGCACCAGTAATCTAAACAAAGAACATGTACAAATCCTTTCCCTCATTAAGCTATAATTTTAAACCACTGGGAAAAGGGAAGCACTAATACAGGAACTATATAGGATTTAAAGGTAGTGAGCTATGGGACCAAACTACCTTAATGACTGCCTGCATGACAACCCTTCAAGACGGCATCTGTGCCTTGTAAACTCCATGAAAAGAGGCTACTAGCCTAGTGGGAATAACTTGGTCAACAAAGGATAAATAAATAAAATAAATACATCTGCCTATATCATTATCTAAAACAGGACTTAATAAAGATGTTTAAAAAATACTTGGGTAATGTTGGCAAAGTGGTAGGGTGCATCGTTAATTGTCTGTGACTAGGGGGGCAGAGACAGTGTGTGTTTTAAAATGGATGTCTCTTTTTAATATCACAAATGCAATTGACAGATCGATCATCTAAGTCATGGGAAGCTCAGACCTAACAAACTAATACCATCCAGTTATTTACAGAACACATCACTGTCTCAACCTGAAACCACTAGGCTGGCCAGAGTTTCAAAACTATCTTGCAATCCAACAACTCACTATTGCCCATAAAATTCTGTACCAACCAATGAACACCCCTATACTCTCTCAACTCATAATCCCCTATAACAATCTTAACTCTCTCCGCTCCTCTAGTAAACTATTGGCTAGTTCTATAAAATCAAATAACACTGCTGGTGACTCCCTTTTTACCAATTCGGTAGGTACAAAATGGAATTTATTACCTAGCAACATAACAAAGATTACATCATTGCCTCTTTTCAAACAAAACATTAAACTGCACTTCCAAAACCACTGGCTGTGCTCCTGTAGTAAACCTGATTAACTTTCCACTACTTATACTCTACTTGATAACTACCTCCTACTTCTTGCTGACTCCATCCTCCACTTGGCTTTCTTCTTCTACTCCCACTTGTCTTCCTAATTACTTCTTTGCTTGTTGACTGTCTTACTTGCTCTCCTTTCCATAACTAATCCCTTCCAATTTCCCTTATTCTTAGCTCTCTTTTCTCTTACTTCCTACCTGTATTGATATCATACAGAGTATTTCTATCTTTATATGATGTTTTTGGACTATAACTGTGTGTGGTAGTAATTATTTCATTTAATATCTTTATCATACAAAGTATTTTATGTTTGTATAAGCTTTTTTGGACTGTAACTGTGTGAGTTAGTAACTCACTTAGTAATAATAAGGAACTGTAGAGTTGTTTTTTGTCTTTTACAAACTTTCTTTGAAACCCAATGATGTTTTTCTTCATTGTATTCTCTGTGGAGCTTTTCTCCCCGGGCCTCTACTGAAAATGGAAATATCTCCAGCTAGACTAGCCCGGTCAACAAATGTAAAATAAATAAAAATAAAATAAAAATGATATTTAATTCATTAATTACTGTAATGTACCTAAGAAAGTCGACGAAATCCGACTCGATTATGGCTATACCTGTTCACTCAGATCACCTGTGAAAGTCAATTGATACATACTGAATGATTTGTTTTTATACATCTGTTTTTTTAAACACTATGCAGTATCCAGAATATCACTGACTGATATCATACCTTACCCTACCCTACTACACTCTCTAACCTCATTATCTCTGAAAGATACGTTTTCATACCGCTATATTAACGTAAGGTGAGCTTTGTATGCCAGAAGAGATATTATTTTACTTTTCATTTCAAAACTCCATAGTGGGACCCTTGTTTTTGATATGTTGTTTTTCTACAGATCCCCGCCCCAATCATTTAGTCCTTCATCCTTAGAAAATTCATAGACTTATCTCTTCTCTCTTCTACGCAAGAGTTGAGCACTGATGCTGACAAGCCATCAAAAGTGTGTGTGTGTGTGTGTGTGTGTGTGTGTGTGTGTGTGTGTGTGTGTATGTGTATATATATATATATATATATATATATATATATATACATATATATATATATATATATATATATATATATATATATATATATATATATATATATATATATATAGACGATAGGAGGTACTGCCAGCCATGCCAAGAGAAGTAGGGCAGTGGATATGTAACATATGCCAGAACAACTAGCTGGAATTTTGTAAATAATTATGTCATTTGAATATCAAACTGATTTGTACAGAGGGCTTGTGCTGAAAATGTATTTGTGAGGTTTGCTTGTGTTAAAATGCATCAACAGTGTTTCCTGCTGGACAGAAAAGAAATGTACATGCATTATTGTAACTGTTTAAATGTATTAATTATAACAGCATATACTAGGAAAGAAGATATTAATCCACCTAACTCTGGAAAAATATTCTTGAAATTAAATTAGTTTATGGGTTAAGCCATGAAGATGATATCCCAAAGTTTTGAATGGAGATAGATACGCAGTGTCTGTGCTAGAGACTAGGTTGTAGCTCCTGTAGGAAGAGTGTAAGGGTTTTATTGTTTTACAACTTGTAGCACAGCTGCACCACTTCAGAGCAATGCTCTTGTGTGTATATTACTGACATGTAGGTGCTAAAACCCTGGTAGCTTCTAGTGATGGGGGAAATCACAGGGAAACAGAGTCAGACGACCAGATGTATGTGATGTCATTCTGTACAGAAATACTGATTTAATGTTAGAGGAGACTGAAGTCTCAGGAGCATTCTGTTTTAGATATGACAAGAACAACTCACCCATCTTGCCTTGCTCTACTCAGTAAGTAGGAACAGTCATTCTTTTAGTCACTCAGGAATAGATGATGAGACTATCTAAACACTTTCTATAACCATGTAAAACTGCCCATGTGACTGAAATTCTGGTGTTTATTGTAAATACATAGTTAGTATTTTCATGTTCTTTTATTATTTATTATTAAATATATTTGAACGTTTAATTGTGACCAGTCTTTTTTAGAAAATATTTAAGTTTTGAGAGTATTTGCACATATTTATTTGGTGATAACTCTGACCAATCCTGAAAGCCGTGCTGTTAGGTCAACATTACCATTTGTATTAATATTAACTTCCTTCAGTATAATTGGAACCCCTTTTAAGAGCCTTATAGTAACTGACTGGTGGAAATGAAACTACCCTGTAGTCTGGACAGAAGGTGGCATAGCTATAGTACATCTGTGCCTGCCTTTCCCAGGTGTGTGTGTGTGTGTGTGTGTGTGTGTGTGTGTGTGTGAAAATTAAATCTCAGAGTGTGTGTGTCAGCTACTTAGAGCAGGGACACGAAGCACTGGTTTCACAGAGAGGGTGCTGGAGGACTTGGCTTGGACACTCAGCTGAGGACGTAACCCTACATCTGTGCCCGTGGGGAGTCTTACTGGGAACTTGATGGGAGACAGAGACACCTAGACCCTGGGATGAGTGTGCGCCATGTGTGCTCAAGGGAAATTGCACTTGATGCAGAGAGGTGCCAAGTTCAAATCCCAGAAACCTAACCCTATATGCTGTGCATCTGTATCACTGGCAGGTGACAGCAATATAGTGGGCCACATCCCTTCCCCTAATGATGGGTGAACATGAGTCTGCTGCCCTGTGTGTCATTCTCCTGGACTGCTGTTCAATCTGAAGCCACAGTTAATATCTTAGGAGCTGACAGAGAGGGAGAACTGTTTAATAATAGATTTCCCCAGAGACTGATTCAACGTATCCAAGGCCTCTTCCAATAATACTGCTTGATCAGAATGGAACAGCCCATTCTTCAAAGGATAGTGTCCTCAGCTGGAGCCACAGTACAGTGACAAATGTCACTGCTATAGCTGTAAATATTCCCTTATGTCTTGTGTCAACCCTGTCTAAATTCCCTCAAGAAATGAAATGTATGCCCTTCTCAGTCAGTCCCTAGAAGATACTTCTTAAAGGAATTCCTAACACACTTCAAAAATCATCAAACTGCAGGCATCTCCCAAAAAGTGCTCTTGGGTCACCATAACCTCATCAATAATCTTTCCTGACAGAAAGAGCGGACATAGTAATGTGTAATCTGCAGCTTAGAAATACTCAGTGATTACTTTAAATGATAACTTCCTTTAATATCTTCTGATGGATGATGAAACTTCCCAGTGCTTATCCTTTAGACCACCTAGAGACAAAGTGGGGAACGTGCCTTGTACTTCACAATAACCTACACAAAGTGGGGAATTCATCTTGTACTCCTGCATAACCCACAAAGTCTGAAATTCACTTGTGTTCCTGCAGAACACGTGCAAAATTGGGAATCGCCCTGTACTTGTGAATAAACCAAATGAACTGGAGAGCACAGCCAGCACAACCCATACAAAGTGCGTCAACCCACCCTATGCTCCAACACAACTGTAAGAAAGTACAGTTGAGTACACCTACCATAAATGTAGATGTTCGAGTGTCTTCACTGTTGCAGTCATAACTGTAGGGTACTTCTGCCGGCAGGCAGCCCGAGGTCGGCCAGAATATCAAAGTCTGGGTCCGGCGTCAGCTGTTTCAGCAAGAACCCTGATGTCTGAACGTATAGGTATAAAGCTGACAGCCGACGCCATCTTCTCCAGCCTTTCTTGCCCCTGATGTCAGAAGCCCCCATAAAACCAAAAAGGTGTCCCAAAGGAAACACAAATACACCACAAAAGAAGTGGAAAAGGAAACAAAATAAGCAAAGAGAAATAAGAGGGGTCTGGAGGGATGGAAACACCGACTGCAACAGTGAAGACACTCGAACATCTACATTTATGGTAGGTGTACACAACTGTACTATGTTCTTCGTGTTTCACTGTTGCAGTCATAACTGTAGGGTAGAATCCCAAAGCTGAGAATAAGGGTGGAGGTTATGTAGAAGAAGGAGCAGCTAGAAGACCCTGCAAAACAGCAGAGGCAAAGCCTGCCCTAGATTTAGAGTACAAAGGGAGGTTATAGTGCTTGGAAAAAGTATGCACAGAACTCCAAGTGTCAGCCTCCAAAATGTCCTTGGTAGGAACTCCTCTGAGAAAAGCTGCTGAAGTGGCAGCTGCTCTAGTAGAATGAGTCCTAACAGTGCCTGGAATCTGCTTTCCATAATGAGAGTAACAAAATCTTATACCATGAGCAATCCATTTGGAAATAGTTTGCTTAGAAATAGCTTTACCTAGAGAACTGGAAGCAAAAGAGATGAGCAATTGATCTGACTTTCTGAAATCTTTAGTTTTGTCCAGGTAAAAACGTAGTTGCCTGTGCATGTCCAATGAATGCAAAATCCTTTCCCCCTTATTTTGGGGTTTTGGGAAAAAGGTAGGCAGGTGAATAGCCTGATTTAGAGCCACTCTAGAAACTACCTTAGGCATAAAAGTAGGATTGGTCCTTAAGGAAACTATGTCTTGATGGAAGATAAGATAAGGTTCCACGGCCATGAGAGCTTGTAATTCAGACACCCTTCTGGCAGAAGTCAAGGCCAACAAGATAGCTGTCTTCCAGGATAAGAACTTGATATCCGCAGAGACAGCAGGCTCAAAAGGAGGCAAAGTAAGCTTTTCCAGGACATAATTAAGATCCCAAGGAGGAACAGGAGGAGATCTGGGTGGTCTTAAATTCTTAGCTCCTCTCAGAAATTGTCTAACCAACTGGTGGGAAAAAATGGGAGGATCACAACTGAAATGAGCCGAGATAGCAGAAGCATGAATTTTAATGGAAGAAAAAGAAAGACCTTTAAGCAGAAGGTCAGAAAGATAAAGCAATATGGAGGGAATATCAGGTGAAAGAGGATCAGAACCACGATCCTGCATCCAAGTACAAAATCTTTTCCATTTAGAAGCATAAGATTTCCTTGTACTAGGACGCCTAGCTTCCAAAAGAATATCCAAAACTTGTTTAGGAAGAGAAGAAGGAATCAAATGCCTTTGATGAGCCAAGCTGCCAGGCAGAGAGTCTTGATTTGAGAGTGAAACATCTGACCCTGATGCTGGGACAGTAGAGAAGGGGTCAGAGGAAGACTCCAAGGAGGTTCCAAGCAAAGGTGCAGTAGAGTTTGATAACAAAACTGACGAGGCCAATTTGGAGTTATCAAAATGATCATTTTGGGTTTGTCCAGCTTTATTTTTAGCAATACCCGAGGCAGAAGAGGAAGAGGAGGGAAGGCATATCCCGAAAGATTCCTCCAGCTGAAGGACAGGGCATCCACTTTCCAAGCTGCTTTGTGGAAGGTCCTGGTGCAAAAGAGAGGCAACTGATGGTTGAGATGGGATGCAAATAGATCTATCTGAGGACAGCCCCAAACTGCAGATATCTTGCTGAATAATTTGGGGTCCAACATCCATTCGTGAGGATCCAAAATGTTTCTGCTTAGGCCGTCTGCTAAGAGATTCTGATTTCCTGGAATAAACTGTGCCTGAAGATCCAGATTCAAATTTAGAGCTGTGTCCCATAAAGTCATGGCAAGTCTGCAAAGGGGGTAAGAGTGACAGCCCCCTTGCTTGTTTATGTACCACATGACCGAGGTATTGTCTGTTCGAATTAGCAGAGGTCCTGGCTTCAAAAGAGTCTGGAAGGCTAGAAGAGCATTTTGGACTGCCAACATTTCTTTCAGGTTGATGTGCCACGGAAGGTGTTTGTTTGTCCAAGAGCCCTGCTGGCATTTGTCTAAGAAATGTGCTCCCCAAGCATAATCCGAGGCGTCCGTGGTTATGATCTGAGTAGGTCGAAGCAGACGAAAAGGCTTCCCTTCGTTCAGAGCACACGCCCTGGACCACCAAAGGAATTCCTTTTGGAGGCCGGGAATAAGTGAGATCATTGCATCCAGACTGTGGCAATGCTGAGACCATACACTCTTTAGGTACCATTGAAGTTTCCTCATGTGTAGCCTTGCATTTGGAATCAACAGGATGCAAGAGGCCATGTAGCCCAAAGCCTGTAGGAATTTCTTTGCAGTGAGCTGAGTCAAGGTTGCCAAGGTCTTGAAAATTGAAGCCAGCTGTACTTGTTTTTCTGGAGTAAGGAAGGCCATCTGTAAACTTGTGTCTAGAAGAGCTCCCAAAAAGATCATTCGTTGAGAGGGGATCAAATGTGACTTTTTTGTGTTCACTGAGAATCCCAGTACTAGTAGAAGATGTTGAACAAAATGCAGGTGTTGAAGTAAAAGGTCTTTGCTGTCTGCCTGAATAAGACAGTCATCCAAATAGGGGTAAATCTGAATCCCCTGAAGTCTGCAGTAAGCTACTACTGGAGCCAGGCATTTGGTGAAAACTCTGGGCGCAGTAGATAAGCCAAATGGCAGTACAAAGAATTGGAAGTGTCTCGAGCCTGCCTTGAATCTGAGGTACTTTCTGCACTCTTGCCTTATGGGGACGTGTAAGTAAGCCTCTTTTAAGTCCAATGCCACCATCCAAGCATCTTGTGAGAGCATTGGGAGAAGTTGTTGAAGTGTAAGCATCTTGAATTTTGGAATTTCCAAAAAGATGTTTAGTATTGAGAGGTCCAGAATAGGTCTCCAGGAGTTTTGTTTTCTTGGGACCAGAAAAAGTCTTGAGTAAAAACCTTTCCCCACTTCTAGAGGAGGAACAGGTTCTATGGCTCTCAAGGCCAATAAAGCGTCCACTTGATTTAAGGCCTCTGTCCATTGATGTTTTGGCAGGTCTGGCCAGCCGGAAGGCCTTGGCAGAGTATGAAAGTGGAATCTGTAGCCTCTTAAAATCACGTCTAACACCCATTTGTCCTGGGTAATGCGAGTCCAATTTTGGTAAAAAAGAGAAAGTTTTCCTCCGAGAGGGGCATCCAGGGAAGGAGGACCTGTAGCCCAAAAGAGGGAGTCATTGGGTCTGCTTTCTTTGGGACTGAGGTCTGTCTTCTCCCCTTCTAGGTGAAGAAGCAGTCCACTGTCTAGATCTGTAAGAGGCCTGGGTCTGCGCCCGACCTCTGGAGCGTCTATATCTTCCCCTTTGAGGCCTGTCAGATGTGGGAAAAGACCAATTTTTGGAGGGCCAATTCCTAGAAAATCTAGGAGGCTGCACTTGTAAGAAATCTTTTACAGTTTGCATAGATTTGGCTTTTTCTTCCATCTTTTTAATAACCTCCACAGCCTTAGATCCAAATAAGACATCATGCTGAACCGGGGCATCCAACAATTTAGCCTTAACTTGTTCAGGTAAATTCTGCTCATGAAGCCAAGCATGTCTCCTGATAACAGTACCAGAGGCAGCAGCCCTGCAAGAAGCCTCCAAGGCATCAAAACCACAATGTAAACTATGTTTGCTAACTTGTTTAGTTGCATGCAACACATCCTGTAGTTCCTTGTCCTCAGCACATGCAGGAAAGGTAGAAAGCTTTTGCTTCAAAACAGATAAAAGTAACTGTTGATACTTAAACATGTGAAACTGGCAATTTAAAGCCCTAATAGAAAGGGTAGCTGAAGTATAAACCTTTTTGCCCCACCTGTCCAAGGCACGAGAATCCTTTTCAGAGGGTATAGGATTCTTAGATGAAGCGTCCTTAGCAGTCTTGGAACCCTGCGAAATAGTTTCAGGATCAGCAGAAGGGTTCTTAAATAAGAATTGATGGGAATCAGGGACTCTGTAAAATCTATCAGGCTTAGAAGGAGCAGGCGGCATGGAATCAGGATTTAAGTTAGTTTCAGAGAAGGCATCATCCACAATGTCAAGTACAGGAGGTATAGCCAAAGGCCTGTGTTGAGGGAGAAGAAGAAATTCCCTAAGTCTCTTTTTGGAAGCAGAATAATCCTGACCTTCCCAATGAAAATGCTCCCTCATCTCATGTAAGGTTTCCCCAAAAGAGAAATCTTCAGGGGGGGAGGCAGAGGGAATAGAATCCTCTGCATCCGAATCCTCATAAGGAGGGAAAGAGTAATCCTTGTCAGAGGAAGAGACTGAAGATACAGAAGCCTGATTAGAGGAATCATAAGGAATATCTTGTCTAGGCCTTTTCTCAGGAGGAGGGTGAGAGCCCCTAATCATGGTTAGTAAATCCTCAGCCATCCGTAGTAATTGCTTCTGAGTCTTAGGAGCTGAATCCGAAGAAGCTTGAGCAGAAACTCTGGGTTTCACAGGAGTCTTTGACTTAGCCTTTGTCTTTGTGGAAATAGTAATGTGTGAAGGCCTGAAGACCCCCTCAGAAGCCGGTACCTGCACAGCGGTTCCGGACCCATCTGAAGGAGCGACGTCCGAAGGTCCTGCAGCAGACAAATTACTAGGCCTAGATGGCTCCCCATGGGAGTCCGTGTCGGCCATCGGTTCCGAAGTGGCGGACGACAGGGGCTGCAAAAGCGCCTCACTGACGACCGCCGAACCCGAAGCTGGCTCCGGCTGCAAAATATCCTGTTTGGACCTCGGAGGCCTATCCTTGTCTTTGCGTTTCTTCTGTATTCCAGTAGACGGTAAAGTATCCGACGACATCCTATAATTAAATAGTCTACCGAAGTAATTCAAGGCCCAATCGTACCTACGCTTGATAGTGCGAGAATTAAACCTGGCACAGAACCGACAGCAAGAAACATCGTGGTCAGGGCCTATGCAAGGTAGACAGTAAGAGTGGAAATCTTTATGAGGTATTTGTTTTCCACACGATACACAATTATTAACTTTTTCTGACATCGGAGGAGCAAGAAAAAGGTTTCCCCAACGGGGTACTTAGCTTTGAGAAGAGAAGCAGAAAACTTCGGACCGACGACAATCACACCACGTTGTCTTGAAAACGCCAACCAATAACTTGCGAACTGCTTTGCACCGCACGGCAAGAAAGACTGGAGAAGATGGCGTCGGCTGTCAGCTTTATACCTATACGTTCTGACGTCAGGGTTCTTGCTGAAACAGCTGACGCCGGACCCTGACTTTGATATTCTGGCCAACCTCGGGCTGCCTGCCGGCAGGAGTACCCTACAGTTATGACTGCAACAGTGAAACACGAAGAACATCTGATGATAGTACTACTCCAGCACTGACATTTCTCTGCCCATTTGTCCCTGTAAGTGTGCAAACAGACTCCTTGAGGAGATGCTCAGAGAGGGAGATTCTGAAATCAAATAATGAGTTTAGATCTCTAACTTCAGAAGGGATTTTCTTCCACAGAACTAGGCCTAATATGAAGAAAGCAAGTTCTCCAGTGACAGTTTCGGTAGGTGGTCTTTTCAAAAAGTATATTGTTGTTTTGTGAATTTCTTGAGTAGGCATGGTCCCTGAATGGTAACTTTCTTTTTGTTGGTGGGTAGTAATCTAGCTTTGAAGCAGTGGTTAGGCAACAGGTACAGAAGTTTAAATTACACTAGTTTGATTATAGCATCAACAGCTAGAATTGGTGGGCAGAAATCTTACTTTGATATTCTGTAAATGAGAATACCTACAACGTATGCTGTTCTTTTGAGTAAAAGGAAGCCACTTTATTGTATGATCATCACCCAGAAGACAACGGCAGCCCATCTCCAACTCACTCATGTGCCACATTTAAAAAAGTAGATGTTGGCATCTCACTCTTTCACAATGTTAAGACCTACTGATATCCATCTTGTGTGAGTGACTTGTGTTAAGACCTACTGATATCCATCTTGAGCGAGTGACTTGTCCCTATGTCAGCCTGGAAGTCAAGCCTAAGACCAGTACTGTTCCTCACAGGGAAGATAGTAGCTACTGAAGAAATTCAGCCAAGTGTGGACATAAGAAGGGTGGTAAACTTAAATGTTATTATTTACTATTACAATAACCCTTCTCAGAGAAGATTAGGAACAACTAATTTATGAACTATACATTGTATAGCAATTCAAGCACGTGTAATAAGTAACTGAGCTTGCAGTGACTTAGGAAAAATTATGCTTCTGGCTTTCACAGTAAAGATGATTTGGGACAGAGACAGGAAGAAGGCAAAAGGAAATGAGGGTGTCTAGCAAAGAGGTGACTGGACTGTGTGAGAGAAGATCTACGACGGTCAGGCATGAGTGTCGAAGACATGAGAGTGTCATTGAGTAGAGAATTGGCGACAGCTGACACAACACCCCTCTCCCACGTAGAGAATGAGGAAAAAAAGAGGGGTTGATGATGATGGCTTTCACAGAGAAAAGACTTTTTAAGATCCTAGCTCTCTCTGCTGATCCTAAAGTGGAATGTGAAATAAATATAGTTTCAAACTACTCTAAATCAAGCAGGGATGGCTCCTCTCTTCTCTCTGCCATCTTCTTAGAACAAGTGGCAAAAGTATGTAGACAAAGCTAGGAGGACAGTGGATCAACATGGAAGTTGGAGTGAGGTGTGGGGATGGCTGTTACATATGTGCTATTGATAGTCTGAGAACTCAAACAGCTACATCAGGATGACAAGGTACAAGTTTAACAGGAAGCCCTGTATATGGAATTCAAATCAATCCAACTCCTAACATTATACGGGAGAGTAATTTAGACTGCACATAACATCGTCTTGTCTTGGCGTCCTGTTAACAATAAAACCTACAGACATTGCAGACGTTGACTACGAAAAGATGATCAAGATCCATAATACTGTCTTCATGTCAAGTACAATAAATAAGGGAATACTTCCAGATCACATAGTTCTAACACTGCAACAGTTGGTTCCAGGGTTAGTATACTACTACATGTCAGTGACAACCTTTATCATGGCCAGACAGAAAGACAGACATGCAGACAGAGAAAACGGGGACAGAATGCTAAGTTACTAGGACGGAATAAGGCAACAAGAACAGCTAAACACAAACATTAGCAACATGGAGGAGATGGAAAAGACGAACTGTGTCTGAAAAGGTACACATGATGCTAAATCAGTGTCTTGTTCTACTGCATTCTCATGACACCCAAATTGAGTGTTTTGGAGAAAGTCCAGACAGCCTACAGTTGGTGATGATAATGTCTCTCGCCATCAGTGACATTCTAGCACAGGATCAAGATGCCTCTCAACGTTTAAAATTTTAAATATAGATCTATCAGATTTTGAACACTTGAGGGGAAAAACTGAACAGATAGACACCAGCAGAACTTCATTTGCTCCTGCCATTGAGGAATCATTAGATCTGGATCGTGCACATAGCCTGAAGAAAATGAGAATGGTACATATGTACGTACAAATATAATATATGTATGCAGGCTTGAGCCTAGACCTATTACTCCTGCAGAAGTCAAGACATTATTTACCAAAGTGTTTATTTAGAACCAATTTGAATCCATCCAACCTGTTACCGTTTTTAGAAAGCTAGATAGTGATTCCTCTGGTTAAACACTCTTTCACTTAATCAAGATGTTGCCTGATCAGTTCTGTGCACAGTAATAATTAGTTCTTTATTTATATCCCCAGCATGTACAAACATTCAAGCACTTCTAAACTGAAGCAATTCATTTTAATATTAATCTAACTTAAACGTCACCTGTAAGTGTCTATAGGTAAAGCCTTAGATCCCCATTCTCTAATTCATACCTCACAGGTCCAATACTTGTTTTTTTTTAATTTTCTCTATACAGTCTCCGACTACCTTTTGTGTTTTGGCACATACAGCTCAAAAACTGGTGCTACATTTTAACTTCTAATAAAGTTACTAAAAATTCCATTCATTACTCCCGGGTCTCGATTTACTGCATCTCTTCATACACCCTAATAACGTTTTAAGTGTCTTTACTTGTTTAGTATGTTCATTAAATATTAGATTATTTGTCACTGTGTAAACCCACATCCTGGTTAGCTGTCATGGACAGTTTCAGAACCCAATATTCTACAAGCTGTACCAAGCAAACTGTGCCCCAAAGGTGATCATTTTCTTGTCATTTGCTATCATACTATGTGCACTTATCCATACACTCAGACTACCCAAACATGAGTGTTAAGATTTTCTGATGCTCCTTACATGAACCACTTCTCCAAACTTTTAAGATAGTTATCTATTTACTTATGAATGTATGAACATATCTACAACTGTATCCTTTATTGACTGGGTTAGTTCCAGTAGGCTTGTGCCTCTTTCTGTGGTACTTACGCAGACTACTGGAAATTTTGCCAGGGCACCAGGGAAATTCCCCTACTCTTTGATTCATGCCATGGAATCTACTTGACTACCACCAACTCAAGCAAATGGGGCCCTCAGTTTAACATCGCATACTAATGATGGATATCTGTATAACAACAGAAGGTGTTATTTGCAAACTTAGTCAAGTGCAGACTGAAAAGACAAGGGCCGTAAATCAGCCCTTGCGGTATAGACCCCCCCCCCCCCTCGCAAGCATGCAACCCTTCACTTCCTCTAGATTTCTCCAACTCAGCTGCCCAATTTTGTTAACCTTAAAATGCTCTACAGGTTTTTGTAGAACTAACTTTTTCATAATTTTATCTGGATTGATAATACATTATAGATATTCAAGTATTTATTTTATCTTAATCACCTTTATATACATACTGGGTTCACAACCGCTATTTTCAGTCCTTAGGAAAAGCATGCTTAATATAGCTCTTCAAAAATCATGGCTATGGTCTCTTTTTATCCTTCCAACAAAGTTCTTAAATATTTACTTATGATCTTATTGCAATGTGATGCTTTACAAAGATCATATTTTCCAGAGTATATCTTTTAAATGTACACAAATCTTATCCTGTCACTGTCTACTGGAGAAAGTCAGCTTCAGCTGAACAGCTTGCACTGGAGACATTTCTAAAACAATGGGCAAGTCTTCTATCCTCCTTTGCAAGCTACACACCTATCTATAAACTTAGACACCTTCTTCTCTTTAATACAATAAGCAAAGATATTTGAAGAGAAATACAGGCAAAGACATCTGGATACGGAAAAATTTACAATACAAAAAATAAGAAAACAAATAGGAAAAGTACAAAAGTGAAGGATTTAGTGTAGAACATTTAACTCGGTTAACAACAACAAGACAGAGCAATGGACACCCAAATTAAGGAGAAACCAGTGGAGCAGGAAGCATCTAAATCAGTTGACATACGAAGATACTTTGGAGCCTCCCATAGAAAACCACTACAAAGGTTCAGTTGGAGCTATACAGCAAGGGGAAGAGAGGAAACTGTGGCAACTCTGACACAATGTTGTGGAGTTATAGGCCAGTGGGTTCCCACATGAAAAAGCAATGGATTGACACAGGGTGAAACTGAAGAGAAAGTGGCACAAGAAGCAGCTCTGAAACTTTCTATGCCCCACAGAAAATGAACAAAAAATGTGCCCTCAGTTTAGAAGAAAAAGATCTAAGAGAAGAGTTTTTTGATTTAACAGAGTTGGATAGACATATTAAGATCAATGAAAAAAATAGACTGCAGAAGTTCCACAAAACCCAAAAGGTTAGAAGTTTAATAAAACAAATGAACACACTAATTAGGACTGTCAGTAGAGATTCATGCGATATAACAGAAGTAAATAGGATACATTACTGTGCAGCCAGATTAGTAACAGATGGTGTTACCACAAGAACACAGGGTAGTACGGGAATGGACGGTGAGAAATAAAATGCCATCATGGAAGTATCGAATAAAGAAAGAAAATTATAAAGCAATTAAGACAAGAAGTGTCACTGTTAGAGGAGTACAGAAGAGGGAACAGATCAACAAAATACTCAAACAGACATGAAATCAACAAAAAGGAGAAAAGAGATTTTGCTGATAGGAATGACTGTGGCTAAGGATACAGATAATAGGCAAGAGGGCCTGGAATTTATTGCAGAAAACTGGCAAAGGAACCAAGGTATTGGGAGTAAACAACTAGAAGGGGAAAGGTAACAGAGTGGGAAGAGGCCAAGAATTTATTTGAACTGCAGGTTAGATATTCCCTATCGAGGACTGATACCAGATTTTAGGCAAAGAGCAATAATTAGGAGGCTCCTCAATGAAAGAACAGCACTGGTAGGGCTTTTAATAGAATCTATAACAGAAGCTGGCATTAAAACAGGAATAATTAGTAAAGCATATAAAATACTGCATGATAATTATAAGAATCAATCAGAGGAGCTTAGAAAGGATTGGGAAGAGAGACCAGATAAGCAATTTGCAAAGAGACAGTGGGGGATACATGTACATCTCCCAAATATGCAACAAAGTCAAGAAGTTTCAGGATCTTTGTCTGCAACTATTTTTAAACCCCAAGAAGACTCCACAGAATGTTTCCTCAGATGGATGGCAAATGCTAGAGGTATGACAGGCAAGAAAGAGGTGCCTGGGAACATATTTTTTTGGGAGTGTTATGAGCTGGCAGACTTTAGGGATTCCCTGCAGACCGCTCTGTCAGAGATGCTGGGTGAGCAGGTTGGATTGACTGGGGAGATTATTTTTTTTGAGCTATGATACTGAATCAAAATTGCCTAGACATAGTAAAGCCTTGCTGAGTCTAATTACGGTGGCTGCCAAAAAAAGCAATTACTAGAAAATGTAAATCAAACTCTAGACCAACTTTACTAGAAGTACTGAATATAGTAACAGAGATAAAACAGCTGTAATTGGGATCTTTAGAAAAGGGAAGGAACAAACTACATAGGAAAAAATGGGAATTGTGGGAACAATATACGCGGAGAAGGAACTACGTTTAAGAGGCAGGATTTGAATGAGCCATATAATGCTTAACTGACAATGACTTGTTAGACAAGTGATGTATAATGTTTGCAACTATAGTTGTTTGAATGGTGTCTGTGATATATAATGTTTGCAACTGAAGTGGTGTGATTTTATTTGATTTTCATTTATACAAATGTAAGACTGCTTATTATCATATATCTGAAAATGTAATAAAGATATTTGTTGGAAAAAAAAAACATTTTGAACCTCAAAAAAAAAGACACGATAAAAGCAATGCGCAGTATAAGAACAGATCAGGATTTATCTCAAATAATAAATTAAAATATCAGCACAGGCAGAAAAAACTATGAAGATACACAGATAAATATAAAGGAAAAGTGCAAAAAAGAAGTTATGTTCTTACCACAATGTTCCAGCTGTATTGTCGATCTTCATTCATTCTTGACTAATGGGTTCGGTTCCGACCTCTCGGAACTGACTCATCAGTTATACATAGTTCACGCCAGCCAAAAACACTCGAGCTAAGGCTCTACCCACAATGCCTCTTTTCCCATTACCTCAGATTGAGTTTGCCTTATAGTTGAGAAAAAAAAGAAGCCACGTCTAAGGTATAAACCTATAATATTCCAGGACTAGATCTGACACTTCAGGAGGGGGCAGGAGGGTGAGATGTCAATAATAAATGAAGACTGACAACACAGATGGAACATCATGGTAAGAGCATAACTTCTTTATCTGACGTGGTCAATCTTCATTCATTCTTGACTGATGGGACAGAGTCCCCAGCTACTTTAGATCCTGGGCAGCCCTAAGGAAGGCTATTCCTGAGCACCATAGTGCCAAAGGATGCTCTTCCCCTGGAAACAAGGTGTAATTTGTAATGAGTGATAAAGGTAAGTGGGGTAGCTTAAGTTGCAGCTGTACATATGTCTTCCACAAAAGCTCCTGAATGGAAGACTGCTGAAGTGGAAGCAGATCTTGTAGCGTGAGCTGTGATTGTAACTGACAGTTTGAGTTTATTTTGGTTGTATGTAAAGGTAATGCAGTCTCTTAGCCATTCTGACATGGTGACCTTGGATACAGGTGTGCCAAATCTGGTACCTGAAAAGCAAAGGAATAGTTGGTCTGATTTTCTAGAGGATTTTGTTTTGTCCAGGTAAAAACATAATTGTCTATGGACGTCCAACAAATGCAGGCAGTACTCTTCTTTGTTTGCGAAATTTGGAAGGAAGACTGGTAAGTCTATGATCTGGTTGATATTGGAGTCTAACACTATTTTGGGAAGGAAGGTAGGATTGGTTCTGAGACCGTCTTTCTTTGTGGAAGATGATATGGATGATTCGCACAAAGCCTGTATATCTGAAATTCTACTAGCAGACGTGACCGCTACTAGTAAGAGGGTCTTTCAGGATATAACCTGAGGTCACAAGTGGCTGCTGGCTCGAACAACTGTCAAACTAGACATTGTAAGACTAAGGTCAAATCCCATGGCGCTACCAGATCTTTGAAAGGGGTTTTTAAATGCAGCGCATCTTTTAAAAAAATTTTGCATAGATGAGACATCAATGAATGGTCATCAAAACTGTTATGAAAATTTGAAATGGCAACTAGGTGAACCTTAATCATAGATGTAGAGGCCCCCATTTGAAATAAGGTGGCTAAATATTCCAGAACCTTATCAAATGACGCTGAGAAAGGGTCAATGCTGTATGCACACGGCCAAACTGAAAATCTTTTCCATTTGCTTAGGTAAAGTTTCCTGGTGGTCGGTTTATGGGAAGCCAGAAGTATCTTTTGCACTGGAGAAGACAAGTTACTCTGCTTGGCAATTAATGGAACTGGAGAAACCATGCCGTCAGCTTGAGATTTTGAAGATTGGGATGCACCAGGCCCTGAGGATAAGAAAGGAGGTCTGGAGCTGGATCCAGAGTCCATGGGCGGTGAACCAGGTGAGGCCAAAGAAAGGGAAACCAGACTTGATGGGGCCAGTAAGGTGCAATGAGAATCACTGTGCTTCTCAACCATTGGGCTTTCCTCAGGAACTGGGGAATTAGTGGAATTGGGGGAAAAGCATACAGAAGTCCCAGGGGCCAATCAAGAAGAAGTGCATCTCTCGGGGACTGCCTGCGAGGGGGATTAGGGCAAAGTAGCTGCTGCATTTGTGGTTTATGGGAGAAGCGAACAGGTCATAGCAAGGCTGACGCCATTGATGAAAGATCTTTGTCGTTACAATGCGATTGACAGACCACTTGTGCGGCAGGAGGATACATCTGGGTCCATTTGTCCACAATTACATTGGAGTTCCCGGTGATATGCACTGCTGTCAGAAAGTGGTTGGAAGCGAATGCCCACTGCCAAATCCTTGGGGTCTCCCGACAGAGGGTAGGACCTGGTCTCCCCCTTGTTTTGTTAATATACCAGAGTATGGACACTGAGTGGATTGCAATTGTTCCTAAAAGAAGGGCAGCCTGAAATGCTTGCAATGCTAAAAGCACTGCCCTCAATTCTAGGACACTGATGTGCAAATTGGCCTCTTGTGCGGACCAAGTGCCTTGAACAGTCTTTCCCAAAAAATGCCCCCCACCACACTATCTGGGAAGCATCCCTGATCACTATGGCTTTGGGTTGAGTGGGGGAAAAGGGACGGCCCCCACAGATTCTCTTCTGGCTTCATCCACCAAGATGAGTCCTTTTTGCAGTGGTTGGTTATCAAAACTAGATGGGTCATGGGATGAGTCAGAATTGACCACTGAGATGCCAAGAGCCACTGAAGCAACTTCATGTGATATCTCGCTAGGGGAACTAACGTTGCTGTTGCTGTCATGGTTCCCAGAGCTTGTAGTACCAGACGAGCAGGAACTTTGTTTTGGGAAATGACCATCTGAACTTGCGATCTTAGCTTTAACCTGTGAAAAGGAAGGGAGGCCACACAAGATATTGTATTTAATGTTGCTCCCATGAACTCGAGATGCTGCGTGGGAGTTAGTTGTGACTTTTCTTTAACAGACATGCCTAGTATTTCGGCAAAATGTAGAAATGAAGTCGATGGTGTAGAGCAGTAGATGCCTGTAAGGGGCAGTGAGGAGTCAGTCATCTAGATATGGAAACATGCTGAATCTCTGTAGTCTCAAATGAGCTGCTACGACTGCCATGCATTTGGTGAACATCCTGGGGGCAGTGGTGAGACCAAAGGGCAGTGCTCGAAATTGGTAATGACTGGCTCCTAGCTGGAAGCGGAGATACCTTCTGGAGCATTTGTCCATTTTTATGTGGTAATTCACATCCTGTAGATGTATAGAGCTCATCCAATTATCCTTCTCTAGAAAGGGAAGTAATGACTGAACCGTGACCATCTGTAATTTTGTCTGTTGTACAACTTTGTTCAACAGGCTGAGAACAAAGATTGGTCTCCAGTCCACTGTCTTTTTTGGCACTAAAAAACCTTGAGTAGAATCCGGATCCTATCTGGTCTGGTGGGACTGCTTGGATGAATCTTTTTTGAAGCAGTTTTTGAATCTCTCCTGCTGCTAGATCCCTCTGAAAGGGTGGAACATCGGGGATTAGCTTTTCTGGTTTTGACAAAAAAACTGAAGGGAATGTGATAACCTCTGGTAATTATCTTCTGCACCCAGGTATCTGAAGTTATTGTAAGCCAGGCTGAATGGTGCAGAGAAAATTTTCCCCCAACTGATTCCAAACGTAAGCAATCGGGCCTCCGTTCAGGAGCGCTGACAGGGCTTGTTCAGAAAAGGAATCTCTGAAGCCCTGGCTATGCGGACCCCTCTCTGCCTCGGGAGGGTCGTCTTCCAGAAGAGTTCCCCCTCTGCCACAAAGGAAATCCTCACCATGCGTGTCTCGAAAAGACCCTTAGGTTTTCTTGAACCAAATTTTTCTAACCCTCTGATTCCTGGGGTAAGGCCGTTGTGAAGTGGAAAAATGAATGTGCACAGCAGAAATGGCCTTTCTGTACTTTTCACACCTGGCTAATGTGTCTCTAACTTTTGGGCCAAACAATGAAGTACCATCAACAGGAGCACTGATAAAAGAAGACTTAAAAGGCTCTGTGAAATCATACAAGCACATCCAGGTGTGGCTCCTCAGGGGGAAGTTCTGAGGAGGACTCTGAAGAGGGGGGGATGCTGAACCGGGGTATCTTGCAGCTCTTGTGATCACTGTCCAGTTGTAGCAGATTGTGACAGGTGTGAACCAGAGAAGACGAAAATATGGCACTCCGACAGAGATGGCACCAGCTGGAAGCCCGCTGAAGCTAAAGCTCTCTCCATTATCTAGAAAACAGGCCCACCCAAAGAGGGATGTGAGCTTGGAACAGAGAAAGACAACCTCAAAACCGGGGGCTGCACCCTGCTCCGAAGAGCCGCTGCCCAGAGTAGGAGCTAAGCGAGGGATTGAAACTGCATGGTCCAGAGAGCCACAGATGACACCAGAGAAATAGGCAGAACGAGTCCAAGGATCTTGGAACCAACAGCCAAGCCTCGGTCCTGGGTGTGTGATGGACCCGAAGGATCCAAAGACCACAGAGTCTACTCCAGTGCTGAGGTGAGGTCCACCATCAGCACCGAGGCACTGGAAGTGTCAAAGCAGGGGGCTCCAAACCCTGAAAGGAGTATGAAGGAGGAAAAACTGGCAAAGTCCTTTGAGAATAAGCCTCAGCTCTGGGTGGGAAAGAGGTTTGCGAAGGTGCATGAAGACCTCTGGCTACCAAAAGCTGGTCCACCAATCTGACTACATCCAATTCTGAGAGACTCTTGGAGAAACAGATTGACATTCCTAAACGGAACTCAGGCCTGTCCAGAAATGGGCTTGGTTGCTGACCCAAAAAGGGGTCTATTGAAGGGGAATATCTAGTCCTGGGTAAACAATGGATCGATCTTCGGCACCATGGGCTGTTGTGTGGAAGGGGAAGGTGGAACTAAATGAGAGTATGAAACTATTGTTGATGCCGAAGAGGTCATCGGCACCAAAGAAATAGTCGGTACAGACATGGTTTGCGTCGGTTCAGAACTTGACAGCACCAATGTGGACTGCGTTGTCTTCGTTGCCAGAGGTAATAATATTGTCACTTTCGGTACCTTGACCATCAGTTCTGAAGAAAATGTTGGAACCTGGGGTTTCTAAGACTGTTTCATGTGCCATAGGAGAAGTCGGCACTGAGTGGCTCCTTTTCTTAATTTCAGGCTTTGGAGATTTTGAAGTCTCTGCCTTAGAAAGGGCTTCACCAAAAGGACACTAACAAATCTTTCAAGATTAACTTATTGGGCCTCTCTGTTAGAGTCTGGGCACTAAAGCCCTTGCAAATATTACAAGATATGTCCAAGTGAGGGGCACCAAACAGTACACACAAGAAAGATGCCCATCAGAACTGGCCATCTTTCAGCCACAGTCCTGACACTGCTTAAACCCAGTTGTCCCATTTTGTTTCTCCGCCATGTCAATGAATAGTTTAGTCCAACACACAGACAAGCACACAGATGCACAGACACACAGGACACTCGCTCAGAGAAAAAGGAAAGCTTATCGAAAGGTTTTTTTTTTTTGGATATACCAACAGTGCTATAGAAAATTACTCAACGGGTAAAGGGATGAAAAACAAGGATAAAAGACCAAGAAAAATACCAACAATGGTATCAAAGGCTACCAATGGTAAGAGAAGAGGGAAGAAGAGAAGGAAGAGGCCTGTTACCAACTATGGTAATGAGAATTACCTTAAAGTAAAAAGGTGTGGGTAGAAAGGTCAAAAACAATCACGTGAAAATGAGACTATCCATTAAGTAAATAAAGAGTCTTAAACCAATATTATCCAAAAAACTATAAAGATAAATATAATGTTTTAAAAACACTTAGCTGACATTATCGGCTGACGCGTCCAATTCTCTACGTAAAATTTGGTCTGGGGTAATGGGAAGGGAGGCATTGTGGGTAGAGCCTTAGCTCAAGAGTTTTTGGCTGGCGTGAGCTATGTATAATGGCCGAGTCAGTTTTTTCAGAACATATAAGAATATCAGCAGTCTTGCTAAATGTGCAAAAGCAACATTTAAAGCAGGAATGCTGCAGCACCAAGAGAACATCAGTTTGAGAAGAGAATGTGATATAAAAGAATTTGAGCAAGAGGGAATTGTACAAATATTTAGGAAACGATTAAAGGATCAACAATAAAACATGAAAAAATATGAATAAAACTCAGTAAGGAATATTTTACAAGACACTTAAATGAATCCTGGAAAAAGCATTGACATCCAGGAACAAAGTTCAAGCTATAAACCAGTTTGTTCTTCCTGTCCTAGCGCACAGTTCTTGAGTGACAGACTGGTCCCAAAAGGTGTTGGATCGATCAGGGAGGAAAACAAGAAGGATGCTTCATGCTCATCAAATGATTTATAAAACTCCGTGCATACCAAGATTATATATTCCGCAAGGAAGTATGGGCCTCCTTGAAATTGATTAAAAGTATAGATCTGCAATCGTGGGATTGCATGCATGTTTGCTGATCTCATAAGACCCAAACACAATGAAAGTTTTAAAAACATGAGGAGAATAAATCTAAGATGACTTCCCTGCTTAGTCTAGCAGAAGCATATCGCCATCTAGAGGAAATGGAAATCAAACCAGAAGTAGATAAAAATCAGGCAGCAACTGAATGTGCCAAAAACGAAATAAAAATCCAAACAGAAATGCCCAGCTAGTAAAGTGATTTGGAAATACAAAAGTCCAACAAAATACCAAAATATCCAAGATAGAACCCATGTTGGTCTGAAAAAGCAATCCTGTGAGGTTGTGAAAGCGCTTACCATTTATCCTTGTGATTAAAGTGTGCTGTTTTTACTACCTTCAAGCGTGGTTCTGTACTTGGATTTTTTTGGCATTTTGTCAAAAAAAAAAGAAAGAAAATAAGGACGATTATATGAGAAGGCAAAAAATGTAGAAAATGCATAACTATAGTTGCAAGTAAAGAAAACTCCTGGAACAACTTAATGTTGATCAGGGTCGACTGCAGAAATGGTTAAGGAGAAGTGAATTCAAGCCAAAGGGTGAAAGGCTAATATTAATGGCCCAAGACAGTGAAAGTACACTTTTGTACCTACCATAAATGTAGATGTTCGAGTGCTCATACAGCTGCAGTCATTACAGATGGGTTATCCTGCCGTCAGGCGGGTCCTTGGTCGGCCGAATTCCAAAGTCTAGGTCCAGCGTCGGTTGTCGTCGCTTCTTCCCTGACGTCAGTGCGGCAGGGGTATAAAAAAGGCAGCCGACGCCATATTCTTCAGTTTTTCTTGTCCCAGATGTCAGGTGCCCCCAGAAGGAAGGCAAAACATAAAGTTATGCAAACATGCAATACAAAATAATCAAAAAACAGTAGTTGCAAGCAAATACACCATAAGAGAATACCCCAAATAGGTTGTATGATAAGGTGTTTGTCCTAAGGCTTGTCCTAAGAGGGGACGGAGGGAGGGTAACCTGGACTGCAGCTGTATGAGCACTCGAACATCCACATTTATGGTAGGTACAAAACTGTACTCTTCAGCCTAGCTAAGTGCTTGAACCTCCTCATTCTTCCCCAGATCCTTCTCATACTTACTCCTGCCCAACACCCCCTTTCTTTCTTCTTTCAGCTGTAATCACAGCTCCTTCCAATCTCTCCCTCTCTAGCTTCATACTTCCTCTATGCTTACCTTTCCCCTTCCGCCTTCCTTCCTCATCCGCACCCCTACCCACCCCCAAAATTGACCCCACCCCAGAACCTACACCTACATCTTCTTCCCGCTCCACCCCTGACACTCATCTCTCATCCTCCTACCCTATCCCACTACCTACCCCTCCCCCCACCCACATTACATAATTCTCTACTTATCCTCCTACCTCTCCAGCCATATTACCTTATTAGCTCAACTACCTACCCTATCCCCACTCTTCCACCTCCCTTACCATACCTTCATTAACACTTCCTATATTCTATTCCTTCTCTTGCTCAAACATCCCAGCTCTCTATCACATAGCAGTTCTATATTACAATCTAACACACTACATCTGACTAGATATATCCTCTTGCTATTCATATAATTATTCTCTATCATAGCATTTCTTACAATATTATTCACTACATCTAACACTATTCTAATCTATGCCCCTCTAAACTGCCACACCTTCTTTTTTTCACTATTACTACTATTCTCTATATCCTTCTTCTACTGTCTCTCCCAACCCTCTATACCCACCCACTCCCACTATTTTTCATATCATATATTGCCTCTAACACTCTTCCACTCCTACTCATCTCTCTTTATTTCCCTCTTATATTCCTCCCTTCCCTCACCTTCTTCTCGACATCTTCTATCTCCTCTCTCTTTTCCTCCCTCTTATAACTCTAACTGAAAACTCAATTCTCAAAACAACTCAATCTATCTCCTCATCTCTCTCTCATAGACTGTTATATAATTGCTGACCTATCCACTCTCAACATATCTCACTCATCTCAGACATCCATCCTAACCTCACATTCACTACTACTACTGCTATAAATAAATCTCTATATTCACTTCCTTAAATTCTCAAAGCATAGTAACCAACTACTGCTATCTATAAATCTCTACTGTTACCTGATAAAATCATCCATTCACTATTTCCAAAGAAACCAAACTAAAACCACACATAAAAGACTCTGAAGCACTTCCTCATATTACTCCATCATAAGAAAAACCGAACACTAAGAAATAGCAAGGGTATACACTCTTATATACATCTTACCTCAGGACCTCACACCATAACACACTTTAAGCCCATATAACTTCTCCTCCCCTAGTAGTCACACAATGCTATAAACCAACTCAACAAGTTGTAACAATGGATCCACCCTTCCTAATCCACCACACAACAACAAATCCACACTCCTACTTATCCTCTACATTCACTATCACAAAACATAATCCAGGACCACTCATATCTAGGAGATGCATATAATATCTCCCCTAATTAACCATACATCAGGACCTGTTAATATGGTAACATATGCACTCTCCTACAAGCCCTCTCCTGGTCCCTCCTACCTAAAAAACCCTCTGATGGGGGAGTTATACCCTGCTACAAAGCCCTCCAATTCACCACTACTGGATTGGATTCACTTCCTCCCACCCTCCCTACTTCCACCCGAACACCTTACGACCTTACTGGTACCCATACCCACCTTTACCCACCCGACTCTACATTACAACTGCGGATCACAACCACAAACTCATCCGTCCTTTCAAGCTCACTGCAAGCAATTAATTGGAACTGTCTAAAAACACTATCCCTTGAACAAGCTAGTCATATAAACTATCTCAGCTTCTCTAAACTTATTAAGGACCAAAGCCCTTTAAGGAAACCCCTTTAAAGCTAAAGAATACCCACTCCCAAACCCCCATAAATCTATGAAAACTCTTGCTATCCCATGACTCCTCAAGAAAACCTGAGGCACACAACCAAAACACAAGACAACCTCAGTATTAATCTACTAAAAAACAAAAAAAAAAAAACTACTTACTTACACAAATAAAACTCAATAAAACTTCTCCAAAAAAAAATAAAAACAACCCACAGGGATTCCTCAAGACCCATCAAACCCTCTACACCCCCCCAAAACCAGATACTAACCCCCAGACCCCAATGCAGCCAATCATGACTTAGCCCACCCAATTCAATTCAATTCCTTGATATTTGATTCAAATTCTAATTCTCTTACTCCTCTTTTATCTTGCCTCTTACTATCCTCCCACCCACCCCCAAATCCCCCTTCTTCACTGACTACACCTCACCCACTTCTACACTACCCTCTCTTCTACATCCACCTATCCCCTACTCTCCCCATCTCCCCCCCCCCCCCTCCCCCACTCCTCCCTCTTCTCCATCCATATATACCAACCCTTCCAAAAAAAAAAACTTCAGAATTGGGGAAACTGATATAATCCCCTCCTAATATCTCAATATCCCTTCAGTATAGCTCAATTACCCTGCCTAACCCTTTCCAGTATAGTTTAACCGCTTCTCACAGAAACAAGAACACACAGTTCCCCAAGTATGGAAACAAGCCTTTACACTACATCAAAAAGGTGGCAAATAATACTAATTATACTTCATTCACCATCATATCCCCATCCCTAAATCTTGAATAATAAAATCTTGTCCTTCGGTCCCTCCCCCATTCCCCCAACCACCTTATAACTCACCAGCTTCACGGCAGATCCCAAGTTTCCCACCAGCCAGCCCCTCCCTCCTTCCTCCTCCTCCTAAATAAAGCCATTCCCTCTGAAAGCCCGTCTCCTTAAAAAAGGTTTCTCTCCAAGCCTTTGACCTCTCTAAAACATGAGATCTGCTCTCTACAAACTCTCTCCAAACTAAACAAACAAACTTCACTTGTCTTTATCGTTCTCCTAATCTAACATCTAACAAGCTGTAAGTCTGAAAAATGGAGCTCCTCTTAAACCTCCTCCCCTAGCCTCTGGTGTTTGTTGTAAAAACAGGAGTTCCCTTCTCCTTCCTTACTGGGTCCTCTTCACCAAAGATCCTATCCATTTCTGGGTCCTCTTCTCTTCAACATCTTTATAAATGACACTATGCGATGTCTCAACTATCATCTGTTCTGCCTCTTCTATTAATACCAAACAAAACTCTCTTCTCTTCTCTTCTCTTGCACAGAACACAATCATCTAGCTCTTAATCATCTAGCTCTCAATGCTTCCAAAACCAAATTAATGTGTCTTCCAAACCAATCCCCCATCCCACTCCTTCATGGGTACCTTCTCAATTACTATACCAAACTCACCTTGCTATGTAATCATCTACCTCTCTAGGGGGGGTCCAATGATAACCAATTGAAATTTAACTCCCACCTGCAAAAAAACATCAAAAAAAAAAACAAATTAATACATGCAAAATAGATAGAGACAGAACACATACCTAACATCTGCCACTAAAATCCTCTTTCACATCCCTAATACCTAATACCATCCTCCACTCCCCTTGGTGGGCCTAATACCTTCCCTTCACCACTCCACTCAAAACTAATACATACCTCCTGTACAAACAAACAAACAAAAAAAATCCCCAACCACAAAAATCCTCCTCCCATATAAGCTAAACAAGCTAGAACCTCCTGTTACAATCCCCCATACTCAACTGGCTCAAGCCACCCACCCAACTCCCTCCCACCTCTTTATTCTCAACCTCTGTCCCTCCATCTCTCTCTCTTATAAAACCTCAACTCCCAGCTTTAAATAACCCTACCAGAAGTCAAATCTCAACCCTGCTTCTCCCAACTACAAAACAGGCACTACCCTTCATCCCTCTTCCTTTCGCCTCGGCTCCTGGAACCGACTCCCACACCTCCACTCACCCTCTTCTTCAACTCTGCCTTCAAACTCATCTGGCTTCTCTCTCTCTTCTCTTGTGGTCTCAGTCACTTTAACTCCAACTCACTTAATAACACTACTGCTCTCATTCTCAACTTCATTCTATACCTACTTCTATCACTCTATATTATTTATCTATCATTATATTATATCTTTATTTTATTTCTCTTACATTTCTTCCTATATGACTGCTTTTATTCTAACTGGCTTTCTATATCATTTTACATTGTTTTGTTTACACAATATTAATAACTCTCTAACTAATATTGTAACGGTAATGTTGTTGTAAATAATCTTCTGTTATGGAGTTTTAGAGTTCAGAGTACAGTTGTGTAAAACTAATTAAAATGTTAACCTTCTGTTGTTATCTTTTCTCCCCCAGGACTCCATTGAAGCTTGGGTTTCTTTGGCCCAAATGGACTATCCTGGTAAACCAACGGCAATAAATAAATAAATATAAATAAATAAAATAAATAATCATCGTGCATACAGCTGCAGTCATTACAGATAGGTAGAATCCCAAAGCTAAGTAAGGGTGGAAGGCACTAAGAGGAACTAGGAAGGGCTAGGATGCCCTGCAGGACTGCTGTGGCAAAGCCCGCTCTAGATTTAGAGAATAGTGGAAGGTGATGGTGCTTGGAGAAAGTGTGCACTGAACTCCAAGTGGCTGCTTCCAAAATGTCCTTGGTAGGTACCCCCCTGAGGAAGGCTGCAGAGGTAGCTGTGGCTCTGGTGGAGTGGGATCTGATGCATGCAGGCACAGTTTTTCCATGAAATGAGTAACAAAAAAGTGTATGCAGTGGGCTATCCATTTTGAAATTGTCTGTTTAGAAATAGCCTTTCTTGTGCACCAGTAGCATAGGACACAGAGTTGCTCGGATTTCCGGAATGGCTTTGTCCTGTCCAAACAGTAACAGAGTTGTCTGTGAATGTCCAAGGAATGCAGTAGTCTTTCCCCTTTGTTTTGTGGATTAGGATAAAAGGTAGGTAAGTGGATAGTCTGATTCAATGCTACACTGGATACTACCTTTGGCATAAAGGAAGGATTGGTTCGTAAGGAAACTCTGTCCTGATGGAAAATGATGAATGGTCGCACAGCCATGAGGGCCTGTAGCTCCGAAACCCTGCGTGCTGAGGTGATAGGCAGTAGAAAGGTCGTTTTCCATGACAAGTATTGTAGTTCTATCGAAAATAGCAACAGTACCAAAAATAAAACACAGCACCACGGATCTATAAAGGCTGTCTTCTTGCTTCAAAAACTCCACCAATAATTCCAGAAACCATCGAAAAACAAGAATAGCAAAATATGAACTTTATTCCATAACAAAAATGAAACAGGATTGAGCGCTTTCGTCTCCATACCAGAGACCTCTTCAGAATCAAAAAAAGCTGTCAATGGCATTCTTTTATATCATACCCAATAACGATGATTAATGTGCTTTGCATAACTGATTGATAATTAATTAATTAACTATCCACCATTCCTTTAAAGTGCTATAACAACCTGTATTGAATGTTGGTATAAATCTCTTCATACACAGGTATATTCCTAGAATAAAATGTACAATACATAAATAAACATATATAAAAATATGGATATATATATAATACAATACATGAACTAGAACTAATCTAAAAAAAAAATATATATATATATATATATATATATATATATATATATATATATATGAACATATATTCTGATGAAAAATGTATGAAAAATGTATATAATAGGATGTAAAAAATGTGTATAACTATATAAAGTCTAAATATAAAAAATATATATAAATATATACATGTAAAATACATTGGTATACATATGAAAGGAATATATACAACCCTAACTCTATAGTAACAGCCTGCTATAAGATTATGTATGTGTGTATGGTTTCCTAGGGTCCTGGGATAACAATTTTAATGCTGGTAATATAGAAATATTGTCATTAAGACCCTTTCCACTACATGCATCTAGTTTTAATTGCCACATCATTTCCCTATATGTCAATCTAGTTTCCCAGTCACCTCCTCTTTCTAAAGGTTCTACTATCTCTAATACCCAGAATTTAAAATTCGCTTCCATACAAACTAATGAATGCCTATATAGTGCATTATTTTCATTTTTGCGATTGATGTCCCTGATGTGTTCATAAATTCGTTTCCTTAGGTGTCTTTCGGTCTTCCCAATGTAATAACACTAACAGGATTTGTAGTAGGCCAGGTATACAACTCCTTTTGTGTAACAGCTACTATATTTTGTAGCTTTCAGGGTTGTTCTAACACTGGGTAACTTCACTATCTTTTCATCAGCTATAAAGGAACATTGGGGACATCTCCCACATCTAAAAGCACCTTTTTTGTTATTAGCAGCATAACCCTAACTATTATTAAAATCCTGTTCCTTCCCTTTTTCTAAGATATTTTTCAAATTGAAATTCCTTCTGTAACTATAAGTCAGAGTATTCTGAAATACTGTCACTCTTGTGGGCATAGATCTAAACATATCCCAAGCATCATTTATACACTTTTTAAGCCATCCAATATTTTGGTGGTATGTTAAAGTCAAATATGGGATTGTTTTAGTGTCATTTAGTTTGTTTCCAACATTTGTAATACCCACAGTTTCCCTCAGATGGTAATCAAACCCAAGTAAAGGTGGGTAGTTAATTTCTCTTCTTTCTATTACAAATTTTTTAATGGTCTGTATTAAAGCTACTGGGTATCCCCTTTCGTGGAACATATTTTCTAAAATGTCTATTTCCTTTAAAAAAACTTCTTGTTCTGTTGTCATCCTAGACACACGAATCATTTGCCCTTTGACAATGTTCTTTTTCAAATGAATAGGATGGTCACTCTCATAGTGTAAATAAGCATTGGAAAAGTTTTTTTTCCTATAAATGGTAGATTTATATCTTTTAGCTACTTCATCCTTATAAATAGTTACATCACAGTAATGTGTTGTATCTTTATAAATTTCATGGGTAAACCTAAGAAATGAGGTGCTGTTATTAATATATTCAATAAACTCACTAATGGTAATTTCTGGTCCTGTCCACAAAATAAATATGTCGGCCAAAAACCGATAATACCCGTGAATATACTGATAAAAGTCAGATGCAAAAATATACTGTCTTTCCCAGTGTAGCATGATAATGTTAGCATACATGGGGGCACATGCTGCCCCCATAGCTACACCTTCGGTCTGATGGTAATATTCGCCTTGAAAGAATATGTAATTATTTCTTAATACCAATTCCATATTTTCTAAGATTATTCTAAATTCATCTGGCTGCAAAAAGTCCAATTCAGTTAATATCTTTTCAAACCATTCCAACCCTATAGAATGGGGTATAACAGTAAATAGATCCTTGACATCAATTTTGATGAAGTAAACGTTCTCCTTGTATGTGAAACTTCCAATCTTTTTCAGGAAGTCCCAAGAATCTACCAATAAATGGTAATATTTAGAGTGGTACCCCTTTAATTTGGTGTCTATACATATGGCTAAAGGTTGTGTCTTGGAACCTTGGGATGACACAATGGGCCTCATTGGAGGGTCATGTACACATTTGTGGGTTTTAGGAATACCAAAAATAGCTGGAATTACTGGCTTCCTTACCTTCAGATAATTATGTAAATCCATATCAATGAGCCCCTGTAACAAGTTGTCATCTAAAATATAATCAATCTTTTGGTATGAAATGTTAATTCACATGTGTTTTCACAGGAGAAGAATTCTCAAACACCATCAAACTACTTCTCAATTCTGTTTGTGCATTCCCCTGTTGTAGAATCGATAATCCCCCGCCACCTGTGCATATGACTGTTGTTGGGGGGCTCGTTTCTTTAACCTCTCTGATCTCCTCTGGCCTGCACCTTCTAAAGGGATGTATTCTTCTCTATTGTAGTTATTCTCCTGATAATCATTGATATTATCATCAAATATTCTGTCATTGTCATATTTATTGCATGTATCACTATATTCTACCTGTTCAGTTCTAGAAAAATTGTCTAGGTTCATGGTATAACCTGTGTATGGTCTATGGTAGGGTCCCTTCAAAAAGTGGGTTCTCCTATGGTGGTGAATACACACAATGAAAACGAGACTGGCTCTGTAATACATTCCCTTAACAGTTTTAATATTTTTAATTATACTGACATGGAGATTAATGAGACTTTTTCACCTGTTTACTAAAGGATTTACCTTTGTACCATATAGGACACCCAGTATTGAAAGTATTTTGCTAGATGTTAAGTTATTTAGTAGGAAGTTAAATTTTACGGTTATTTTTAAAGACACAGAATTATCTGTTGGACAAGGAATTTTAAAAAAACGGAGTATGTATAACCCACCATTACAGCATGATATTTTAAATTTCGAGAATGTTCTTATTAAACAAATTAGGAATAACTATTACTACAATACCAAGAAGAATGTAAGTAATTTAACAGGGGATGAAACCAAACTTGTATATGAGCTCAGTAGTAATGAAAAAGTTAGAGTTATGAAACCTGACAAGGGTGGGGGTATGGTTCTAATGGACCAATGGGACTACACCAGAAAAATGCTTGATATTTTAAACACCACCAATAGTTACACCCTTGCCTCCAAGAATGAAATTAATATTTCATACCAAAAGATTGATTATATTTTAGACGACAACTTGTTACAGGGGCTCATTGATATGGATTTACATAATTATCTGAAGGTAAGGAAGCCAGTAATTCCAGCTATTTTTGGTATTCCTAAAACCCACAAATGTGTACATGACCCTCCAATGAGGCCCATTGTGTCATCCCAAGGTTCCAAGACACAACCTTTAGCCATATATATATAGACACCAAATTAAAGGGGTACCACTCTAAATATTACCATTTATTGGTAGATTCTTGGGACTTCCTGAAAAAGATTGGAAGTTTGACATACAAGGAGAATGTTTACTTCATCACAACTGATGTCAAGGATCTATTTACTGTTATACCCCATTCTATAGGGTTGGAATGGTTTGAAAAGATATTAACTGAATTGGACTTTTTGCAACCAGATGAATTTAGAATAATCTTAGAAAATATGGAGTTGGTATTAAGAAATAATTACATATTCTTTCAAGGCGAATATTACCATCAGACCGAAGGTGTAGCTATGGGGGCAGCATGTATGCTAACATTATCATGCTACACTGGGAAAGACGGTATATTTTTGCATCTGACTTTTATCAATATATTCACGGGTATTACTGGTTTTTGGACGACATATTTATTTTGTGGACAGGACCAGAAATTACCATTAGTGAGTTTATTGAATATATTAATAACAGCACCTCATTTCTTAGGTTTACCCATGAAATTTATAAAGATACAACACATTACCTTGATGTAACTATTTATAAGGATGAAGTAGCTAAAAGATATAAATCTACCATTTATAGGAAAAAGAACTTTTCCAATGCTTATTTACACTATGAGAGTGACCATCCTAGTCATTTGAAAAAGAACATTGTCAAAGGGCAAATGATTCGTGTGTCTAGGATGACAACAGAACAAGAAGTTTTTTTAAAGGAAATAGACATTTTAGAAAATATGTTCCATGAAAGGGGATACCCAGTAGCTTTAACACAGACCATTAAATAATTTGTAATAGAAAGAAGAGAAATTAACTACCCACCTTTACTTGGGTTTGATTACCATCTGAGGGAAACTGGGTATTACAAATGTTGGAAACAAACTAAATGACACTAAAACAATCCCATATTTGACTAACATACCACCAAAATATTGGATGGCTTAAAAAGTGTATAAATGATACTTGGGATGTGTTTAGATCTATGCCCACAACAGTGACAGTATTTCAAAATACTCTGACTTATAGTTACAGAAGGAATTTCAATTTGAAAAATATCTTAGAAAAAGGGAAGGAACAGTATTTGAATAATAGTTACGGTTATGCTACTAATAACAAAAAAGGTACTTTTAGATGTGGGAGATGTCCCCAATGTTCCTTTATAGCTGATGAAAAGATAGTGAAGTTACCCAGTGTTAGAACAACCCTGAAAGCTACAAAATATAGTAGCTGTTACACAAAAGGAGTTGTATACCTGGCCTACTGCAAATCCTGTTGGTGTTATTACATTGGGAGACGAAAGACACCTAAAGCGAATTTATGAACACATCAGGGACATCAATGTAAAAATGAAAATAATCCACTATATAGGCATTCATTAGTCTGTATGGGCGAATTTTAAATTCTGGGTATTAGAGATAGTGGAACCTTTAGAAAGAGGAGGTGACTGGGAAACTAGATTGACATATAGGGAAATGATGTGGCAATTAAAACTAGATGCATGTAGTGGAAAGGGTCTTAATGACAATATTTCTATATTACCAGCATTAAAATTGTTATCCCAGGACCCTAGGAAACCATACACACATACATAATCTTATTGTACGTACATCTACTAGCAGGCTGTTACTATACAGTTAGGGTTGTATATATTCCTTTTATATGTATACCAATGTATTTTACATGTATATATTTATATATATTTTTTATATTTAGACTTTATATTAATACACATTTTTACATCCTATTACATACATTTTTCATCAGAATACATGTTCATATATATATATATATATATATATATATATATATATATATATATTTTTTTTTTAGATTAGTTCTAGTTCATGTATTGTATTATATATATCCATATTTTTATACATGTTTATATTTATGTATTGTACATTTTATTCTAGGAATATACCTATGTATGAAGAGATTTATACCAACGTTCAATACAGGTTGTTATAGCACTTTAAAGGAATGGTGGATAGTTAATTAATTAATTATCAATTAATTATGCAAAGCACATTAATCATTGTTATTGGCTATGATATAAAAGAATGCCATTGACTGCTTTTTTGGATTCTGAAGAGGTCTCGATGGAGAGCGCTCAATCCTGTTTTATTTTTGTTATGGAATAAAGTTCATATTTTGCTACTCTTGTTTTTCGATGGTTCCTGGAATTATTGGTGGAGTTTTTGAAGCAAGAAGACAGCCTTTATAGATCCGTGGTGCTGTGTTTTATTTTAAGTATTGTAGTTCTGTTGAAGAAGCTGGTTCGAAGGGAGGAAGGGTCAGCTTTTCCAATACAAAGTTGAGGTCCCACACAGGGACTGGTGGTTTCCTTGGAGGTTTTATATTCTTTTCCCCTCTGAGGAACTGCCTTAAGAGAGGATGAGAGAATAAAGGAGAATCTGTGTTGTACTGTGCAGAAATGGCTGAAGCGTGGATCTTGATGGAGGACAAGGAAAGTCCACTGTTTAGCATCTCAGTTAGGGTACTGTAAAATTTGAGGTATATTTATTACCCACGGATTCTGGCCCTTTTCTTGATTCCAGGCACAAAATTGTTTCCATTTGGCGGAGTAAGCTTTTCTAGTAGATGGTCTTCTGGCCTCCAAGATGACATCCTGCACCTCCTTGGAGAGCAGAATCTGTTGGGAAATAGAGGAATTCTCCATGCAGCTAGACTTAGGGTTTTGAGCTGGCTGTGAAGGGTTTTGTAGTTGTGCTGGGACAACAGAAGAGGGACTAGAGGTAGGATCCATGGTGGGGAGTGTGTCAGGCTCTTCAGGAGTGGATACTAGGTGTTGTCTTGGCCAGTCTGGAGCAATTAAAATCATTTTTGGCCTCTCTGCTCTGGCTTTTAATAGAACTTTGGTCAGCAGAGGAAGAGGTGGAAAGGCATAGACTGTCATTGTTGTCCAATTGAAAGAAAGTGCGTCCACTTTCCAGGCCTGTGGATGATAGGTCCGTGAACAAAATTTTTTCAACTGGCAATTTCTGTGGGTAGCAAAGAGATCTATGTCTGGCTGTCCCCATGCCTGAGTTATCGTTGTGAAAACTTGAGGATGCAACTTCCATTCGTGTGGGTCTGTCATATTTCTGCTTAGGTTGTCTGCCAATGTGTTTTCCTTCCCTGGCAGGAATTGAGCCTGTAGTTGAATTTGCAATTCCAGTGCAGTGTTCCAAAGTGCCATGGCTTGCCTGCACAGGGGGTACGAATGAGTCCCCCCCCCCCGTTTGTTCATGCAGCACATCACTGTGGTGTTGTCTGTCTTTATCAATAGCTGGTCTGGATGCAGTAGGTCTTTGAGGGTCATAATAGCCTTTTGCATGGCTAGCATTTCTTTTTGGTTGATGTGCAGGTGCTTCTCTTTTCGGGTCCATTTTCCCTGAATGCACTGATCTGTCATGTGTGCTCCCCAGGCGTAGTCTGAAGCGTCTGTTGTGATGATTTGAGTTGCTTGAGGTACACAGAAAGGGAGACCTGTGTTTCTTTGGCAAGCTTGAGCCCACCACAAGAATTCCTTTTGAAGGCATGGAATGAGTGGTATAATTGCTTCCAAGCTGTGGCTGTGTTGAGACCATAAGTTTTTTAGGTACCACTGAAGTTTCCTCATATGCAGCTTTGCACAAGGGAGTAGTAGGATGCAAGATGCCATGAATCCCAGAGCCGGCAGGACTTTCCTTGCAGTTAGCCTGGTGAAAGTTGCCATTTTTCTGAAGTATTGAGACAGTTGCCCTTGTTTGTCTGGCGTGAGGTAGGCCATCTGGGTGATTGTATTCAAGTTGGCACCCAGGAAAATTATTTGTTGAGAGGGTATTAGTTTTGATTTCTTTTTATTGACTGTGTATCCCAGAAAGTTCAATAGTTTTATTACAAACGCCAGGTGCTGCAGCAGTATGTCCTTGCTGTCCGCTTGGATCAGACAGTCGTCCAGATATGGGTAGATTTGTATCCCTTGTAGTCTGCAGAAGGCGATTACTGATGCCAGGCATTTCGTAAATACTCTGGGCGCAGTAGATAAGCCAAAGGGCAATGCAGAGAATTGGTAATGAGTTGAACCTGCAAGAAATCTGAGGTATCTTCTGCAATCTTGTCTGATGGAGACATGCAGGTATGCCTCCTTGAGGTCCAATGTTACCAGCCAAGACTCCTTGCCCAGCATGGGAAGAAGCTGCTGTAATGTGAGCATCTTGAATTTTGGCACCTGTAGATATGTGTTTAGGATGGATAGGTCTAAGATAGGTCTCCAATCTTTGTCTTTCCTTGGAATAAAACCCTTGACCTTGTTCTTTTGCAGGTACCCCCTTGAATCGCTTTCATGTCCATGAGAGCTGAAATTTGTTTTTGTGCCTGTGCCCTTTGATTTTGTGGCAGGTTTGGCATGCCTCTCATTTTTGGAAGGATCTGAAAGTGAAACCTGTAGCCTCTGTCTATAATGTCCAGAATCCATTTGTCTTTTGTAATATGCCAGTTTTTTGAGAATAATGCCAGTTTTCCGCCCAAAGGTGCTGCCATTAAAGCTTTGCTTGGCAGGTGTAGGGGGAAGTCATTGTGTCTGTTTTCTAAAAGACTGTGATCTATCTTCTCCACCTCTTGGGGTTGGTGCTTGCCACTGTCTGGCTCTGACAGATCCTCGAGGTTGCCCTCTACCCCTTGGGCATCTGTATCTGCCCCTTTGAGGTCTGTCCGTGGCTGGAAAGGACCAATTTTTTGAAGGCCAGTTTCTGCTGAAACGTGGAGGTTGTACCTGCAGGAAATCTTTCACTGTTTGCATTGATTTCTCTTTTTCCTCCATTTTCTTTAGTACCTCCTCAGCTTTAATACCAAACAATACATCTTTTTGAAGGGGTGCATCTAACAATTCAGCTTTGACATGGTCTGGTAAGATTTGCTCTTTGAGCCAAGCATGTCTACGTATAACAGACCCCGTAACAGCAGCTCTACATGAGGCCTCTAAAGCATCAAAACCACACTGCAAGGTAGGTTTACCCACTTGCTCTGCACCATGCAACAAATCCTGCAACTCTTTTAAATCTGGTTGTTCTGGTTGTGTCATTTTGCTTTTCAGCTGAGATATCAAAAACTGTTGATACTGTAACATATAGAACTGACAGTTTAATGCCCTCATGGTTAAAGTGGCCGAGGTGTACACCTTTTTCCCCCACCTTTCTAAAGCTCTGGAATCTCTCTCTGAAGGTAATGGGTTCTTAGCAGTAGAGGCCTTAATTCCCTTGAGACCCTGTGAAATAGTTTCTGGGTCAGCAGTATGGCTTTTATATAGGAACTGGTGAGAATCAGGAACCCGGTAATACCTGTCTGGTTTAACAGGAGCTGGAGGCAAAGAATCTGGATTAAGGCTGGCTTCAGTGTACACATCATCCAATATATCTAAAATAGGAGGGATAGCCAGGGGCCTATGCTGTGGGAGCCGAAGAAATTCCCTGAGACTTTTCTTGGAATCTGAATAATCTTGGCCTTCCCAGTGAAAGTGTTCTCTCAATGTATGCAGGGTTTCCCCAAAAGAGTAGTCCTCAGGGGGGAGACCGAGGGAATAGACTCCTCTGCATTAGAATCTTCGAATGGAGAACAGGCATAATCCTGGTCCTCAGATAGTTCTGAGGTAATAGAAGCTTGATCTGAGGAAGGGCAGTCTTCCTCTAATCTGGGCCTTTTGTCAGAGGGGGGTTGAGAACCCCTAATAAGAGAAATCAAATCCTCAGCCATTTTAAGCATCTGCTTTTTAGGCATGGGGCCTTGAGAGGGGGTCTGAGGACCCTGTTTTTTGGTTTTCATGGCTGCTTTAGATTTAGTGAAGGCTTTAATAGAGAAGGAGGAAGGCCTGAAGACGCCTTGAGAAGTGACAGGCCTGTCTAAATTCTGAGATTCCCCGCCAAGAGTGGCGTCGGCATCTGCAGTAGGAATGGGGACAGAGGAGCATGCGACCTCGGGTACTGAAGACACCGGTAATGTAGTGTCATCGGTACTCAGGGGCTGTGTAGGCGCCTCGCTGAGTACCGGAGAACTGGTAGTAGGCCTTAGCATGGTCTCAGTAGACGGTACGGACCTCGAATGTCGGTCCTTATCTTTGCGTCTTTTGCTCAAAACTGGAGTCTGAGTATCCGACAGCATAATATAATTAAATTTTTTGCCAAAAAAATGAAGGGCGAACTCCGCCCGGCGCTTAATAGTGCGCTTGTTGAATCTAGCACAAAAACGATAGGCCGAAACGTTGTGGTCTGGACCTAGGCAAGTTATACAGAAAGAGTGGAAATCCTTATGCGGTATTTGCTTCCCACAAGAAATGCAATTATTAACTTTGTCTGACATCGGTCTGAGGCAAGAAAAGTTTCCCCAATGGGGTACTTAGCTTTCAAGAAGACTTCGGCTGAAATACTTTCGTAAATCTCAGGAGCTGGCCGACCGGCACTTGAGAACTGCTTCTGCTTCGGGCACCGCACGGCAAGAAAGACTGAAGAATATGGCGTCGGCTGCCTTTTTTATACCCCTGCCGCACTGACGTCAGGGAAGAAGCGACGACAACCGACGCCGGACCTAGACTTTGGAATTCGGCCGACCAAGGACCCGCCTGACGGCAGGATAACCCATCTGTAATGACTGCAGCTGTATGCACGATTAACATCTATGTACACGTTAGTTTACAAAGTCCATTGAACATGCAGGAGAAACAGATAAATGAAGGTTTTGTAAAACAGAATTGGAAACAGTTGCACACCTTGTTGCTGGTACTGACATATTAATAGCAGTAGGACAACATACTGAAAGGCATAATAATGTGGAAGGACTGTTGCAATGAGGATTGTGCTAACATTAAATACTGAAGCAGCTGATAAACACTGGAAACATGAGCCATAAAGCATCATAGAAAATGAAGTCTACATTACATGGGATCACCCACTACCAAGAGTTCAAAAGATAGATGCAAGAAAACCAGATATAGTGGTCCATGAAAAGAAGACAACAGTAGCACAGATCATTGAAATCTCTACATTCAGTGACTACAGTGTCTTGCATAAAGAGACACACACAGTCATAAAATATCAGGATTTGCAGACAGAAACAAGAGCAATGTGGATAAAAGTTACCCAGACAGTTCCAGTAGTAGAAGGAGCAACTGGTCTTTTAAAAACAAATCTCTAATTGTATTTAGATATGTGTAACTCTGTACAAAATGCAGAAGTCATTACTGGGCACACTGCAGGTGCTGCGGAGAGCACCTCTGACTGACCAAGATTGAAACAATACTAATTGAAACAATACTAATTTCATAAACTTTAATCATACTTGACTTAGTTAATGGTATCCATAAAGACACTTCTCTACCACCTGAAAGAAAAAGGCTGAACAAGGATTTAGGGTTTCGTTATTTATTTGGTGCCAAAACGGTCTTCAAAATAAAATACGTAGTGAGACATATGGTTAAATACAAGGCATTAGGCAATACAATCAACCTTTTCCACCAATTGCTTGCCAGACTGTTATTAGTACAGTAGTGTAAATTACAATTCCACTTAAGGCGGCGTGGCAGCTACAGACAGAAAAGATTCTAGGTAGTAATGTGTGAAGTGGTTTTGCACAGTGGCTTTCTTACAAAACAGCACAGCACATACCAATTTATACATAACAGATATACACATTTAGCAGTACAGTCCTGTTATGAAAATACAGATCACAGGTGTAATGTCTAAAAAATGTTGCAGTAAATGAGGCTAGGTATTTTGATGTTTGGCCAATCACTGTTTGCTGGTCGACTGCATGGTTTTTGGCCTGCTTTGCGGAGATGCCGCTCCACTGTTGACAGCACTTTCTTCTGTAGATGGTCATTTTTTTTCATTGCATGCATGTTCACACTGAAGAATTACAGGGATACTTACTCCATTTATGTAGCTTGGTTTCCACCTATAATAGCCAGTTTTTTAGATCGATAACCAATCATTTATTCCTTCTTGCTTTCCAGACAAACAATGAACTTGCACTCCCCATAACTTTTATTAAACATTGTGGGACCACTGGATCACCACAGGTTTGCCTTCTCCAGCTATATTGCTTTTACATTTACCAATGAGAATTTTTTTTTATTTAGAATCGATCCACATTTGGTTGGTTGGTGGATGCAAAATGTAAAGCCCAATCACAGAGATTCCACTCCACATGTGAATGCACATTATCTTTTAACAGTCACTTACATTTTTTTTTTTTTTTTTACATAACCTATGCTCCCACCTGAGACGGATAACAATTTCAAGTAATAAGCTATCAATTCATTTTTTAAAAATTTATTTTTGTCATTACTTCAGACTACACGTATGTACACAGTTTATATTGATTTATTAGGTAATGGGAGAGGTGCAAGCACTCCCACAACAATGAACGAGTGCTAGCTGTCCCGTTTGACTGCATACATGTTTTGTATGCTTGCGTAAAGGGAACTTGTTTGTTACTTGCACTAATTTTAGTTTTCAACACTTTAAAGGTGTCCCTTTAAACTGCCTTCACATGCCACTGCTTGCCACATAACCACTCCTACTTTCCTAAGAGCTAAACACATTGGCAGTGCCAGTTTTGTACATATAAGGATTGGATTATTAAAGGATAGCCTAACCACATTGTATAGCTTATGCTTCAACCTATTAATGGTAGTAATTTTGATTTATAACCAATCATTTTTCCCTTGACTGTAAAAGCTATGATTTGAAAGGATCAGACACATCATGTTTTAACCTCCCTCCATTTTTTCATTACTAATGAAAGTTGCACACAGTACTTTTGATGTTTGCCACGAACACAGAGGCTACTAGAAATTTATTACATTCACATTTTGTATTTTATAGGGCAGGTTTGCATCCTTTCATGCATGTGTAGATTCTTTCCATACACTAGACCCTTCAGACGTAACTTAAGAAACAGTGAAATACAGTGACACTAACTCCATGTTGTTTCCAGATTGTGAAATCAGCTCTGTGGATGTCTAGTGGGTTTTCAAACAGTACAGCTTTTTAGGGGTTTAATGAGTTTTCAGCAAGTCCACCTTTGTGCAAGAACTAATACGTTTACACCTCTAAATACAAGTCGACCCCGCAACAGAAAATACATAACGTGTTTTTACTGGCAATAGCAGGTCATGCACAGATACCTCCACTTATAAAAGCTAGTTATTTCCATCAATAACCAATCATTTCTTATGTTATGGAACACGATCAGCTTATCAAAAATGTAAATTAATTTCGGTTTCATTAATGATGCTATAATATGATTGTTAAAAAGTAAATATAATTTGTATGCAGGGCTGTGGAAAAGTACAGCTTCATAAGCTAAAGTTATTGCTGTGCTTTAACTGTATTAGGTTCATAGGTTCATAGGTTCATACTAGGCTATCTGCCCGAGGGCATTTACAAGCCTAGCCCATAGTTTTGTGGCTTACGCCACCCCTTTAGTATGGGGAACTATACCCATTATTTTGCTGTGCCTCTGTTGAGCAGTGACACTGAGGTAATCCCTGGGGTATATCTGCGATCTCCCATCCATTGGTCAAGATTTCTCTTGAACAAGACCAGCGAGGTGCTCTGCCTCACATATACCGGGATTTTATTCCACAGCATAGGGAGTCTTTGGGTGATGAATCTATCCCTCCAGCATGTCCTATTAATAGCCGTGTCGAGGTTTAAGTCTCCCGCCCTTGTGGCTCTGACAGATCTAGATTTTTTGAGGTGAAGCATATTCATCAAATCTGGGTTTGACATGGCCTTGTATGTTAGGCAAAGGTCACCTCTGAGCAAGCGGTAAGCGACTGAATAGAGCTGGAGTTCTTTCAGTCGGACAGCATAGGACAGATGTTTGAGACCCTTTATCCTTTTGGTGAGGAACTTTTGTGGCCTCTCCAGCTGCTGCAAGTGTCGGGTCAGATACATTCCGAATGGGGCATTGTACTCAATCATTGGTCTGATGAGTGATGAGTATAGGGAGACTATGACCTCCCTTGATCTAGATGAGAATCCCTTCATGATAAGGTGGGCAATGTAGAAGGTCTTCCTAACTACTTTAGCTACATGGGTGTCGAATGACAGACTACTATCAACCTGGGTCCCCAGGTCCCTGATAACTTCTTCTGTGCTCAGTGGATTGCCACCTATTTGGTAGCTAGGGGTAACCTTGTTTTTCCCGAAGGGTATGACTATGCATTTTTTGGCATTTAACTTTAGGCCATGGCTCTGGCACCAGTTATCCGTTTCTGTGAGACCCTTCTGAAGGATATCTGTGTCAGATGTGTTTTCTACTATGGCCCAGTTTGCAGTCATCTGCAAACTTTGTCAGCCATAACCCTCCTGTGTTTGCTTGTACTTGGAAAAGTAGATGCCAAACAAGAGTGGGCCCAGGACTGAGCCCTGTGGTACACCACTTGTGACAGGCTTTGAGTCTGACATGGCGCCAGCAACTCTGACCCTGTGGGTTCTGTCACTCAGCCAGTTTGCAACCCATCTTGTGATGTATGGGTTAACATTTAAGCTGATGAGTTTTTCAATGATACCCGAGTGGGGTATTGTATGAAAGCCTTGCCAGATCGAGGTAGGCTGTATGGACTGCCTTTCCCTCATCAATGGCTTTGATGACTGTTTGAAAAAGTCAACCAAGTTTAGAAGGCATGATCTGCCTTTGACAAAGCCAAACTGGGATGGATCCAAAGTCTGCAAATTCCTATGTCTTTATTTATGAGGTCCATTATGATCCTCTCCATGGCTTTGCAGATAAGGCTTGTCAAGCTAATGGGCGGTAATTTCCAGGGTCAGTGGAGGCACCACCTTCGTGAAGTGGGACCACAGTTGCAGTGCGCCACTCCTGGAGTGCGTATCCAGAGGTAAGACTATGATTAAACAGCTGTCCTAGCTGTGGGTTTAATTCCTCGTTGAGTTTGTGGAGCACACAGCCGGGGACACCATCAGGTCCCATGGATGCTGTGTTTTTTGCTTTGGAGAGAGCAGTTCTCACTTGGGCGTTGGAGATGTTTGGGGGGCTGCAATCGCTTGGTATAAATATCTCTACTTTTGGGGGGGAGAAGTTTGCACTGAACCTGTCAGCCAGTATGTTGGCAATGTCTGTAGGATCAGTAATCTTCACATCATTTTGAACTAGTTCTGAGCATATCTGGGAGTTTCCTCTTCTTTTAATAAGTAACCAGGAAAAAGTAAGTGTTGTATGAAGCAAAGGCATGCCAGCTACTGTAAAAGGAATTTGTTAGCCCGACTCATCCAGGCTAGGAGTGCTTTATTTCTAAGGAAGGTTTGAAACATCCAAGGTCAGAAAACAAAACCCCTTGAAGCAGGTGGGTCATGTATACGAGACGGTGTTCACATGAAGTCTGAGGGGAAAATAATGAAGGATAAGGACATTTGCAAAGTCTTTGATTTGTTAGCATCATTATAACGCAAGAAAAATGCATGATAGGTTTGATAAGAAAAATGCAGTTTTACTGTGTCCAGTAAGACTGATTTAACAACTGCTATGAAGATGGTCTCCCAGCACTATAAACAAAACTTTTGTTTGCACATCCTGAAGTGTTGTTCCTGACTGAAGGCATATAAGGTAAATTCTTAATGCTATTTACTTATTACTTTAACACTTACATTTAAAACATTTTTTAGACATTACACCTGCGATATGTATTTTCATAACAAGACTATACTGCTAAATGTGTATATCTGGTATGTATATATGGGTTTGTGCTTTGCAATTTTGTAAAAAAAAAAGGCACTATGCGAAACCACTTCACACATTACTACCTAGAATCTTTTTGTCTGTAGCTGCCACACCCTCTTAAGGGGAATTGTAATTTACACTACTGTACTAACTGCCTAGCAAGAAATTGCCAGAAAAGGTTTATTTTATTGCCTAATGTTTTGTATTTAATCATGTCTCACAAGATATTTTATTCTGAAAAAGTTCTTTATCACCAAATAAAGAACGAAAGCAGTAAATCCTTGTTCAGCCTTTTTCTTTCATCTGGTACAGAAGTGTCTTTTATTTGTGTACTTTATCTTCTTAAAGTTTTACAGTTTCCTGTTTTTTATACATATATATATATATATACATATATATATATATATATATATAGACACACACACACACACCATACATCCCAACCGTGCCGAATTACTCGGATTTTACCAAGTTTTGCGGATCAAATGAAGGGGTGCCATGATTCCCGAGTGGCACCCCTTAATTTCTGATTTTTTTTCTTTTGTGTTTTAAATTTTCGCGTTGTCAGAGCTGATGTCATCATGTGCGCGATGACATCAGCTCTGTCAGGGCTACCAGCCTGTCATAATTGAGTTATCGCATGCATTTCCAGCTGGCCTGGCTGCTCAAATGGAGCGGGAATGTTGTTACAACTATGGATCATTATCAAGGAAACTGCGTCGAGTGGGAATAGCAACAAACTGCGGAATAAAGACTCTCTCAAAGGCGGGGTAGGAACGCTGTTACAACTACGGATCATTATCAAGGAAACTAACGCAACGTCTCTGCAGCGGAATGAAGACTAACTGAATGAAGTAAGGAAGCAAGAAGTTATGCACTCACCATAACATTCGATGTATGTAGTCCATTTCGCCTCACATTCTTACCCATGGGTTCGGAGCTGAAACTCTGCTCCGACTCGGCCATACTGTAGCTCGAAGTCTTCAATTGCCTCATGGCTAAGAGGTATCCCATGCTACACTGCTCCCTTTCCACAGATCTTGTTTGCTGCAAGCTCAGGCAATCACACCCCCCACACACAACACAGAGAGGAAGAATTAGCCCAACGACGAGTACTGAAACCAGAACTAACCTCTAGGCCCTCCAGGAGGGGGAAGGCTGGAGGGTAAGTAAGAATGTGAGGCGAGATGGACTACATACATCGAATGTTATGGTGAGTACATAACTTTTTGATGTTATGTAGTCCAATCTCACCGACATTCTTACCCGTGGGACAGCGTCCTCAGCATCTGAACCTTGGGTGCCTCAGTGGAAAATACTCCTGAGCACTGTGGAACCAAAGGAAGATCTGCCTCTGGATATCAAATCCAATTTGTAGTGAAGGATAAAGGTGTGAGGAGATGCCCATGTAGCCGCAGCACAAATATTATCCATAGACATCCTGGCCTGAAATGCCGTAGAGGTAGACATCGATCGTGTAGAATGAGCCTTCACCTTAAAAGGTAATTCCTTACCACTTGAGGCATAAATGAAGGGAATATAACTATAGATCCATCTGAATAAGTTTACTTTAGAAACAGGAGACCCAAGTCTATTGTCTGAAAACGAGGCAATAGCAAATCTGATTTCCTAAGATCCTTCGTTCTATGTAAATAGAAACGCAATTGTCTATGAACATCTAGCTGGTGGAATTTTAATTCTGCCTTATTATAAAATTCTGGGAAAAACACAGGCAGCTCAATAGACAGGTTGAGGTTAATAACCGAAGCAACCTTTGGCATAAAGGAGGGATTTGGTCTGAGGGAAACACTATCCTTGTGAAATACCAAGTAAGGAGGTCTAACTGACAAAGCTTGGAGCTCAGAGACTCACCTAGCTGAAGTGATGGCTACCAAAAAGATAGTCTTCCATGACAAATATTTCAAGTCACAAGTAGCTACAGGCTCAAAGGGAGATGAAGTGAGACACTGTAGCACAAAAGTGAGGTCCCATGGCATTATGGGATCAAAGACTGGGGGCTGAAGCACCATAGTGCCCTTTAAAAATGCCTTACAAAGTCTATGCGCCATTAGACTGGGTTCATTAGCGACATGAAAGGTGGAGATAGCTGCTAACTGAACTTTAATGGTTGTGGCAGCTGACCCCTGACTGAAAATCATGGAGAGAAATTCCAGAACTGATGAAATTGGTGCAGTGTACGGGTGAATCTGCCTTTCATGAGCCCAGATGGAGAATTTTTTTCATTTAATGGAATAAATCTTCCTAGTCGAAGGCTTATGGGAAGAATATGAACTACTTCCAGAGAAAAATGATGAAGCCTGACTAGTGATGGAACTGGTGTAGCCAAGCTGTCAACCGGAGGGTCTGAAGAGAGGAATGGAACTGCCTTGACATACGAGTCAACAGGTCTGGCTGTGTGTCCAGAATCCAGGGGTTGTCCATGAGATAGGGATGGAGAAAAGGGAACCAAATTTAACGAGGCCAGTGTGGAGCAATCAGGATCATTCTGCTTCCCAAGAATTGTGCTTCCTGAATAACCTTTGCTATCACAGGAACAGGTGGGAAGGCATAAAGTAGACCGGAGGGCCAATCATAAACTAGAGCATCCCTGGGTGTCTCCCCCTGAGGGGGGATAAGGGTGAAGTAGCTGCTGCACTTGGTATTGAGGGAACTGGCAAATAGATTGCAGCAAGGCCGACCCCATCTGCGGAAAATCTGCTCCGCAACCTGCTTGTTCAGGGACCACTCTTGAGGCATCAGAATAGCTCTGCTCAACCTGTCGGCAATCACGTTGGACTTCCCCGGAATGTGCGTTGCCACAAGAAAGCGTTGGGAAGACACTGCCCACTGCCACATTCGAATAGCCTCTCTGCAAAGGGGACATGACTTGGTTCCCCCCTGTTTGTTCGGATACCATACCACCGACATGTTGTCCGAGTGGATTTCAATCATCCCGAGAGGAAAAAAGCTCTGGAGTGCTTGCAAAATACTAATAGCACTGCTCTCATCTCCAAGACATTGATATGCAAATGTATCTCGTGCTCTTGCCATGTGCCTTGGACTGTCCTGCCGAGATAATACACCCCCACCCAATCTGGGAGGCATCCGTGGTCACCGTGGCAACTGGAGGAGGTGGAAAGAAGGGCTTTCCCACATTGAGATTGCTGGTCTGAAGCCACCAGCGTAGATCCTGCTTGCACTTATCTGCAATCATAATAAGATGGGAAAGCAGAAGGTGTTGTTGGGACCACTGAGCAAAGAGCAGCCACTGAAGGAGCCTCATGTGTAGTCTTGCAAGAGGGATTAGCATAATTGTGGCAGCCATTGTCCCTAATAATTTGAGAACCATTTTTGCCATTACCTTTTTCAGTGGAAACAACGCATAGACCTGTTGTTGCAAAACCTGAATTCTTTCCTGTGGTAAGAAAGCCCCCATGAGCACGGTGTCTAACCCGGCGCCTATAAAGGTGACACGCTGCGAGGGCAACAAGGCAGACTTTTCCCAGTTTAGTGTGACACCCAAATATTGACAGCGCAATGGTGGCTTCCCTGGTCTGTAATAGTAGATGCCTGGTGGTGACAGACAGGAGCCAGTCATCTAGGTACGGAAACACTTGGAATCCCTGACGTCTCAAGTGAGCCGTGACCACTGCCATTAATTTGGTGAACACCCTGGGAGCTGTGGTGAGACCAAAGGGCAGGGCTCAAAACTGAAAATGACTGGCTCCCAGCCAGAAGCGTAAATGACTTCTGGATGACCTGTCCATCTTTAAATGGTAACAAGCATCCTTGAGGTCGATGGAGCACAATACTTCTTTCCCCAACATTGGGAGAACAGACTGTAAAGTGACCATTCGGAACTTGGACTTTTTTACATGGAGGTTCAAGTGGCTGAGATCCAAGATGGGTCTCAGGTCCCCTGTTCTTTTCAGCACCAAAAATAATCTTGAGTAAGTCCCTAATCCGAGCTGGTCTGAGGGGACATGCTGGATGGCTCCTTTTGCTAACAGCTTTTGGATTTCTGAAGCTGCGGAATCCCTTTGACTGGGTGGAGCATCTGGGATTCTCTTGGTTGACGGGGGATGAGAAGAGAAGGGAATATGATATCCTCCAGAAATTATTTTTAATACCCACTCGTCCTGGGTGACGCCTTGCCAGGCTTCTGGGTATAGTGAAATGCAACCCCTGACTGGCTCTGGAGAAGCCCATCAGGAGCGCTGGTAGGAGGAACCGCTAAAGGAATTGTGGTCCCCCTGGTTACGCGGGCCTCTTCGGCCTCTAGGGCAGCGTCTACCCGAGTTACCCCCCCCTCTCATGCCTCTGGAGGGGGAATCACTTTGTGCATCTTGAAAAAAACCTCTGCGGCTTTCTGAACCACATTTTCTCACCCTTCTGGCCCTTGGGATAAGGTCTAGAAGGCATGGAAAAACAGACTCCCACGGCAGACAGGGTTTTTCCTTCCTGCTCACACCTAGGGAGAGTATCCTTCACCTTGGTTCCGAACAATGATGAACCGTCAAATGGGGCATTGGTGAATGTAGACTTGAAGGTCTCCATGAAATTACACAGGCACATCCAGGAGTGCCCCCTAAGAGAGACTCCGGAACTCGCTGCCCTACTCGCTCCATCAGCTGCATGCAAGATCAGCCTCATGGAAGAGCTAGTAATGGAATTTAGGGCAGACATCTGGGCATTGACCTTCTGAGCCACGGCGTCAGAAGCGTTACCCTGCAGAGACTCTCCATGCTGTTTTAGGAGATCTTTTTGAAGCCATGTAAAATGTGGCAAATAGTTGAGCGACCGCAGAGTAAAAGCCGCTGAAGAAAATATATGCTTCCCATACCGGTCCATAGTCCTAGACTCCTTGTTAGGGGGATGGACGGTATATGAAGTCTCAGCTAGTTCCTTCTTGGTGGCCGCTGCCACCACCATGGCATCTACTGGAACGCCCTTTGTGAGAAATTCCTTGTCAGCAGGGGTGGACAGAAACTTGTTGGGTCTCCTGGGGACTGCTTCCACAGTGTCAGGGGTTTCCCACACCCTTCGACAAACAAGATCCAGGAGTTCATTGAATGGGGGAGAAACCCAAGAGGCGGAGGGTTGAGACCCAAAGGCCTTCAGGAACACAGACTCCTCCTCAAAGGGAAATTATGGAGGGCCAGTTGCCTCTCTGCTTCAAGATCTCCAGGATATCTGAGAAAGAGAGATCTTCAGAGGACGACTTGGGGGACCCCTCTGACTTCTCGAGTTCGGTGTCCAAAGTGAAAGACTCATCCTGGGAGTCTATGTGCTTCCTCTTGCACACACTTTCTGGAGGGCTCCTCAGGCAAACACTCTGGGGTGACCTCAGAAAGTTGGGGACCACTCATGGAGGTATCCTGAGGCCTTGGGTCTCCGCTGTCCAAGGACAGAGGATGATAAGAAACTGATACCAGTGCTGGAGGGGGTAGAGTGTCGTTGACATCAGATGCAGCTGAGGACCTGGCCAGCACGCTCCTCATTACCTCGAAAGCTGATCCCCCTGGCTCTGAAGAACAACCAACCGTGGAATCCCTCGGGGCCGAAGGGATAAGGTCCGAAGCAGGGGCAGGGGCCCAAGCTCACCCATGCCGAAGCACCAAGCGGGAGGCTAGTAGCTGAAGATCGACCTGAGACCTCTCCCTTGGGTCCGACTGAGGAACTATGAGCCATGGACCATGCGGACTGAGCCGATGGGGTCGAAGCAGAGATCGGAACCGAGATGCCAGGATGGGCTACTGGAGCCGACGTAAAGGCATCAGACAAAACCGACAACTCTGGCGCCGAAGGCCGAGAAAGACTCGGAGGAACATATGAGGATGAATGGGTGACAGGCTCTGGGACCGACTGGGCTGGAGCCGAAAACAATTTGGCCAACACCGATGATTGGAGCAGTCTCGGTACCACTCTATCCACATCATCATCCGAGAGAGTCCTAGAGGACCTAGAGGATAAGGTCAGAGATTTGAACCTCCCTACAGAAGAACCTCCCTACAGAAGGAGACTTACGAGAAGGAGAAACCGGTCTAGAAACTGGAGACCGGCTCCAAACAAGTAGCTCCATCACCGGCTCTGAGAGACTGGGAGCCGATGTTGACTTGGTCAGTTCACCCACTTCCTTCGGCCCCGAAGCCAATGGAGCCGAGGAAGCAAAAGTAGACTTGGCAACTTTCTCTGGCAGCTCCGATAAAACTGACAGGGCCAGAGAGCGTTTTTTTGATTTAGAGGTCTTGTCTGCTTTACAGGGAGAGGACTTGGGACTGGAAGCCCTCTCCAAGTCTTCTTCGAAGGAGGGTTTCAGTAATCCCTTCAGAATCAGTTTGTTCTTCCTCTCTTGAAGAACGTGTGGGCTAAAGGAGTGACAGAACACACAGGATTCTTGGAGGTGGATAGCCCCCAAGCAATACAAGCACACAGAGTGCCCATCAGTAATAGACATTTTATATCCACAATTATCACATTTTTTGAAGCCCGAAGGCTTGTGTTCTGTTGTAACCTTACACATACTAGTATGACACTGCACACAATATCAGAAGACAAACCAGACACCAACAACAGAAAAACGCAGGAACTATGCCTCTAAATTGAACGGTCATACAATAAACACCACAGGAAAGAAAGGACCTCTAACTTAAATGTCCCTGACAAACAAAACAAGAGAGGACTAGGTCCTCTAAGTTAAACAGCCCTAGCACAAAGGGACGGGGCAACCACTGGAACAAGCACACACAGGGAAACTGGGACACACACAACTAGAAGGGAGGACTAGATCCTATAACTGAAATGGGCCTAGCCCGTAAGAAGGGATGGAACACAAATGGGATACCAAGATAAAAAGCCACGGAACAGGCTACACAAACAGTTCTATCAAAAAAGAGAGACTAGCTACGAAAATAGCTTTTGGAGCAACAAACTACTAAAAAGTAAAAGAAAAGTTATACTTCGCTACGGCCAAGAACAAGACCATGTCTGAGCGCAACGAGTGGCAAACGAGATCTGGGGAAAGGGAGCAGTGCAGCATGGGATGCCTCTTAGCAACGAGCCAATTGAAGACTTCGAGCTAGAGTATGGCCAAGTCGGAGCCGAGGTTCGGCTCCGAACCCATGGGTAAGAATGTAGGCGAGATTGGACTACATAACATCTAACTTTCGGGGAATAACTCTGCATCAGGGAGAGAGAGTGTGTGTGTGTGTGTGTGTGTGTGAAAATGGCCCCCATTTAATACACCTGGTGGCTAGAGGTACTCAGGCTCAAACCCTGTACCATGGAGACAAGGTAAAAAGAGCCTAAAGTCCCTAGCCACCACTAATTGTGAGCTTTGGCCAGGTTGTTTTGTGCTAAGAGGTTGAAAGATGTGGTGAGAACTGAGAAATGAATTCACTAAATGATAGCCATCAAGTTTCAGTCTTCCTATTTTTCAGCAAGCTGCTGTTCTGCCATAGTAGTATGTTGCTCTGACTGTAGTGCACAGGGTCCTGGGTTCAAGACTTGCTAGTGAAATGCATGGTGGTAATGCAACATTTTATTCTAGCAAGTTTACAAAATTATACAAGCAATGTTTAAAATGTGTCCCTGGTAAGTCGTTAGCCAACACCACTTCTGAGCCTTGTCCAGGTTTTTTGTGCTAAGAGTCGAGAGCTATGGTGAGAAGACAGAACTGAATTTGTATTCCCTCATTATTAGCTTTGTCTAGGTTTTTCATGCTAAGAGGTTGAGAGCTATGGTGAGAAGTGAGAACTGAATTTCTATTCCCCTATTATTGGCTTTCTCCAAGTTTTTTTATGCTAGGAGGTTGAGAGCTATGGTGAGAAGTGGGAAATGACTTCACTAAATGATAGCCATTAAGTTTCAGTCTTCCTATTTTTCAGGAAGCTGCTGATTTGGCATAGCGGTATGTTGCTCTGACTGTAGTGCATAGGGTCCTGAGTTCAACACTTGCCATTTAAATGCATGGTGGTAACACAGCATTTTATTCTAGAGACTTTACAAAATTATACAAGCAATGTTTAAAATGTGTCCCTGGTTTTTGATCTTCTGCCCCCCCCCCCCCAAAATAATGAAACTGAAAATAAGTGCAAGAAGCTGTGCAATATGACTACAGCTTCCACTACTGTCATTCTATTTATAGTGTGGGTGTGGAAGTAGACTTTTATGATGGAAATTTTTGTCATAACTGGTTCATGCATTCTGTTTCACTACTTACAGTACAACCTACTGGAAAAATGTTCAAACAAATTTAAAATGCGCTCTAACAAGTGTGTTGTATTATACAAGGAATATAATTTAATAAAGTAAGGAAGGTGTATCAAATAAAAGAACATATGTATGTTTCTTGTTTAGTGTGCAAGGGGCCAATGATTTGAAAACAGTCCAAAGGTAATCTTTATCCACCACTGCCCAGATGCATTTTCTTTGGATGTGGTGTGGGTTTCAATGCTCTTTCAATGACTGAGAGTTTAAAGGGCAGAGAAGTTTTAATGGCAAGTCTATTTTCATTGCAAGACAGTACTGCTTTGTTTACCAGATGTCTATTAGTGTTTATGCATTGTTGTGCTGTAAAATCTAAAAATAAAATCCAAATAATCATTGTAGAAGTAAAGCAGCATGCACAGTTTACTGTATATGGTAAAAGGGTGAAATAGCCAGGTAATAGGTCACTGGAATGGCTGAAGGGGGA
>NC_056725.1:1863241874-1863244374 GCF_019279795.1 Protopterus annectens
GATAATGCTTAAAGTCTGAAACTCTTTTGGGCCCGATGTAATGGCTACAAAAAAGGCCACCTTGAAAGACAAGAGTTTGAGATCCCCCATAACCGCTGGTGCGAAGGGGGGCGGTCAAGGCCTGGAAAGAAAGGCCCCAAAGGGGGAAACCCGCTTGTTTTGGGGCCTGAGAAGGAAAGTACCTTTAGGAAAATTTTACACTTTTGGCTGACATGAGGGATAGAGTCATGACCAATGTGATAAGTGAGATTGCCCCAGTTGTACTTTGACTGTGGAACTGCTGGCACCATCTTAAAAAAAGAGTGGTTAAAATCAAGCCCCAAAGGAGGGGAAACCCGTGAAGGGATTCAGGCCTTGCCGCCGCCCAAAAAAGAAAACGTTTCCATTTGCTGGTAACTTTCCTAGTGGATGGTTTATGAGCTGCCACCAGGACCTTAACGGGGGATGAAATACCGAGTCCTGATAAAGAGTGGAACTGGAGCCCAAGCGGTCAGCTTCAGGTTGTCCGGGTTGGAGGAGATATGCAGGATGGATGAGATATCAGATCCGAATATCTAGAATCCAAGGAGGATTCCCCGAGTGAGACCTTAGGAAGGGAACCAGATCTGTCGAGGCCAAAGGAGCAATGAGAAGCATTCTGCAAGCCCCCCGAGAGGCTTTCTCAAGACCTTGGAGCATCAGAGGCAAGGGTGGATAAGCATACAGAAGACCGGGTGGCCAAGCATGCACCAGGGCCCCTTGGGAACCTCCTGGGGGGGTATCAGAGCAAAAAAACTGTCGCACTTGGTGTTTGAGGGAGGGCAAAAGATCGCAGAAGGATTTCCCCCACCGGCGAATATGCGTCCGCTACTTAAAATTGAGAGACCCCCTTTAAGGGTCAGAATGGTGCGACTGAGCTTGTCCGCCAGGATGTTGGACCGCCCGGGAATGGGGTTGCTATAGAAAGCGGTTGGTGGAGATTGCCCATTCCCAAACTCTCATGGCTTCTACAAAGAGGGTAAGACCTTTTCCCCTTGCTTGTTGATGTACCAGACAACAGACATGTTGTCCGATTGAATCGCAATTGTTCCCAAGGGAAGAAAGTCCTGAAGGTAAAAGCTAAGAGCACTGCTCTCATCTCTAGAACTTGATATGCAGTAAGGTCTCTGAATCGTCCACGTGCCTTGGACGGTCCGTCCGCAAAAAACCCCCCCCCCCAGGGGAGGCGTCCGTGGTCACCGTGGCGAGAGGGGGGGAAGCACAAAATGGGCGGCCTCCTGGAGATCTGGGGAAACCACCACAGGGGGGACCGCTTGCAAGCCTTGCTGATCGCAATGGGATGATGCATGGGGGAGCAAAAGACCACTGTACTAAAAGAGTCCACTGGAGGATGCGATATTGAGCCTGGCAAGAGGAAGAAGTGCTATAGCAGATGCCATGGACCCTAGAGCCCTCAGGACCAACTCCGGAACAGAACTTGAGTGGAGAATGGCCCCCACCTGGAGCTGCAGATTTTGAATCTGTCCGCAGTGAGGAAGGCTTTAAACTCCTTGTGTCTAACCTGGCCCCCATAAAATCTAAGAGCTGTGGGGCCAGGTTGGATTTTTTGTATTTTTTTATGCCCAGAATGGGAGCAAGATGGAGAAAGGAGTCTCGCCAATAGTAGTAGATGCCTTGTTGGGGCGGTAAGGAAGTCGTCCAGGTAGGGAAAAACCTGCACCCCTGAAGCCTCAGGTGGGCCGCTACCACTGCTAATACTTTGGTGAACACCCTGGGGCTGTGGTGAGACCAAAGGGAAGGACCCCAACTGGTAGTGACTGGCTCCCAGCCGGGAAACGGAGAAACCTCCTGGAGGGCCCGTCCATCAGGATGTGGTAGTACGCATCCCTTTAGGTCTATAGCACATCCAGTGATTTTCTCCCAGAAGGGGAGAATAGATTGCAGAGTGACCATTGAATTTTTCCGGGGGCTGCCAGGTTCAAGAGAAAAGGGCTAAAAATTTGGGCTTAGATTCCCCTCTTTTTTGGGACTAAAAGAACCTGGAGTAGAACCCTGATCCGATCTGGTCTGGGGGGCGGGCTGGATGGCTCTTTTCTTTAGCAGATGGCCAATTTCTGCCAGCGGGCCCCCCTGACCGGGTGGAACGCCCGGGAGGGACTTCAACTTTGGAAGTGAGAAAGGGGAAACGGTATGCTCTGGATATGATCTGGAGAAGGCAGCGGGCTGATGTTATGGACTCCCATGGGTAGGTGCCCAAAAGCCCCCCCACTGCCTCCAGAGTGGAGCAGCCCGGGGAACCCTCAGGGTTGCTGCGGGCCGTCAGAGAAGGTTCTCTGGACCCGTTCCTGGGAGCCCCTCTGCCTCTAGGGGGCCCCCTCCCCGTCCTCCTCTGCCACGGAAGGACTGGTTGTCCAGCAGGCTGGGATTGCTGCGACTTCGGGAAACCCCATCTTCTTCTGACCCTTTTTGGGTTTCCCAGAATAGGGCCTCTGGGGTGCAGAGAAGGGGTTCCGGCAGACAG
>NC_056725.1:1863249374-1863336874 GCF_019279795.1 Protopterus annectens
GCTTTACTCAATCAATGCTAATAACTTGTGTGTATGAATTTTAATATTTCAAAATAACAAAAGATAAGAGACCGTACTTCCTCATAAATAAAGCTTATAACATACCACTCGCATGGTTGAAGTGAACGAAATGCTTGAAGGGATGCATCCATTCCAGCAAAATCCCAAAATCTGACATCATAGTCATATCCACCACTAACCAAACGAGCTCCTGAAGGATCCAATCCCAAAGCAGAAACCTGGAGTTTAAGAAAGACAAACATCCTTACAATAGCCCAAAAAACTTTTATGGCATGTGGAAATATGCAAAAGAACAAATGTGGCATGTGGCATATGTCAAAGTCGACAGAACAGCATAACTTCATATGCATACCCTTGTGGAACACAGGTGTATAACTATACAAACAGAAGTTCAAAATGAAGCAGCATTCAGACTTCAGCAAATCAAGGGAAAGTGCAACATTTAATACATTTATTCAAGTGACGCAAACAGAGCAACAGATGTCCTTAGTGCTACAGGAAAAGTACAGTTTTGTACCTACCATAAATGTAGATGTTCAAGTGCTAATACAGCTGCAGTCATAACAGATGGGTTCTCCTGCCGTCAGGCGGGTCCTCGGTCGGCCGAATTCCAAAGTCTAGGTCCGGCGTCGGTTGTCGTTGCTTCTTCTCTGACGTCAGTGCGACAGGGGTATAAAAGAACCAGCCAACGACATTTTCTTCAGTTTTTCTTGCCCCAGATGTCAGGTGCCCCCAGAAGGAAGGCAATACATAAATTTGTGTAATAAAGCAATGCCATATAATCAAAATACAGTAGTGCAAGCAAATACACCATAAATGAATACCCCAATCAGGTTGTATGAGGAGGTGTTAGCCAATAGGCCTGTCCCGAGAGGGGAAGGAGGGAGGGAAACCTGGACTGCAGCTGTATTAGCACTCGAACATCTACATTTATGGTAGGTACAAAACTGTACTATGTTCATCGTGCATACAGCTGCAGTCATAACAAATGGGTAGAATCCCAAAGCTAAGAAAGGGGTGGTAGGCACTAGGTGGAACTAGGAGGAGCCAGGATGCCCTGCAAGACTGCAGTGGCAAAGCCTGCTCTAGATTTGGAGTATAATGGAAGGTGGTAGTGCTTGGAAAAGGTATGCACAGAACTCCAAGTGGCTGCTTCCAAAATATCTTTGGTAGGAACTCCTCTGAGGAAAGCTGCAGAGGTAGCTGTGGCCCTTGTGGAGTGATATCTGATGCCTGTAGGTACACTTTTGCCATGAAAAGAATAACAAAAGTGTATGCAGTGGGCCATCCATTTGGAGATTGTCTGTTTGGAAATTGGCTTCCCTTGAGCTCCTATAGCATAGGACACAAAGAGCTGTTCTGATTTTTCTGAAAGGCTCTGTTCTGTCCAGATAATAACGCAGTTGTCTGTGGATGTCCAAGGAATGTAGTAATCTCTCCCCTTTGTTTTGAGGATTAGGATAAAAGGTAGGTAAGTGTATAGCCTGATTCAAAGCTACCCTGGATACCACTTTTGGCATAAAGGACGGGTTGGTTCGTAAGGAAACTCTGTCCTGATGGAAGATGATAAAAGGCTGCACAGCCATGAGGGCTTGTAGTTCCGATACCCTACGAGCTGAGGTAATACCCAGAAGGAAAGCTGTTTTCCAGGACAAATACTGCAAATCTGTTGAGGCAGCTGGCTCAAAAGGAGGCAAGGTCAGCTTTTCTAGAATGAAATTGAGATCCCAAGCAGGTATTGGTCGTTTCCTTGGGGGTTTTATATTCTTAGCCCCTCTGAGGAACTGTCTTAAGAGGGGGTGAGAGAATAAAGGTGGATTAGTGTTGTATTCTGCAGAAATGGCTGAGGCATGGATTTTGATTAAGGAGAATGAAAGTCCACTGCTTAGCAGCTCAGCTAGATACTGTAATATTTGAGGTAAATTCAGTTTTCCAGGATTCTGGCCCTTTTTCTCATTCCAGGCACAAAACCGTTTCTATTTTGCGGAGTAAGCTTTTCTAGTAGACGGCCTTCTGGCCTCCGAAATGACATCCTGCACCTCCTTGGAGAGTAGGGTCTGTTGTGATGTTAAGGAATCTTCCATGCGGCCGGATTGAGTGTTTTCAGCTGACTGTGAAGAGTTTTGAAGCTGTGCTGAGTCAGAAGAAGAGGTATTAGAGGCAGGGTCCATGGTGGAGAATGCGTCAGGCTCCTCAGGAGTGGGTACCAGTGTTGTCTTGGCCAGACTGGAGCACTGAGAATCATCTTTGGTCTGTCTGCGCTGGTTTTTAATAGAACTTTGGGCAGCAGAGGAAGAGGTGGGAAGGCATAAACTGTCATTGTTGTCCAACTGAAAGAGGGAGCTTCCACTCTCCAGGCCTTTGGATGACAAATCCTTGAGCAGAATTTTGCCAATTGGTGATTTTTTTGTGGGAGGCAAAGAGATCTATGTCTGGCCTTCCCCATGCTTGAATTATCTCTGTAAAAACTTGAGGATGCAACTTCCATTCGTGTGGATCTGTCATATTTCTGCTTAGGTTGTCTGCCAGTGTGTTTTCCTTGCCTGGCAAGTACTGTGCTTGAAGTTCGATTTGTAAGTCCAGAGCCATGTTCCAAAGTGACATGGCCAGCCTGCATAGCGGGTATGAATGGGTTCCTCCCTGTTTGTTTATGTACCACATTACTGTGGTGTTGTCTGTCCTTATCAACAGTTGACCTGGATGCAAAAGGTCTTTGAAAGCTATAATAGCATTTATTACTGCTAGCATTTCCTTTTGATTGATGTGAAGGTGCTTTTCTTTTTGGGACCATCTGCCCTGAATGCACCGATCTGTCATGTGCGCCCCCCAGGCGTAGTCCGAGGCGTCTGTTGTGATGACTTGATTTGCTTGAGGCTTGCTGAATGGAAGACCTCTGTTTGTTTGGCATGCTTGAGCCCACCACAGATATTCCTTTTGAAGACATGGAATTAGTGGTATAATTGTTTCCAAGCTGTGGCTGTGTTGAGACCATAGGTTTTTCAGGTACCACTGAAGTTTCCTCATATGCAGCTTTGCACATGGGATTAGTAGGATGCAAGATGCCATGAATCCCAGAGCCTGCAGGATTTTCCTTGCAGTCAGCCTGGTGAAATTTGCTAGTGTTCTGAAGTATTGAGTTAGTTGCCCCTGCTTCTCTGGCGTGAGGTAGGCCATCTGGGTGTTTGTGTCCAAGTTGGCACCCAGGAAAACTATTTTCCGAGAGGGTATTAGCCTTGATTTCTTTTTGTTGACTGTGTATCCCAGAGAATTCAACAACATTATTACATAAGCCAGATGTTTCAGAAGTATGTGCTTGCTGTCCGCTTGGATCAGGCAGTCGTCCAAATAGGGGTATATTTGTATCCCTTGAAGTCTGCAGTAGGCAATTACTGATGCCAGGCATTTTGTGAATACTCTGGGCGCAGTAGATAAGCCTAAGGGCAATGCAGAGAATTGATAATGGGTTGAACCTGCAAGAAATCTGAGGTATCTTCTGCAATTTTGTCTGATTGGGACATGCAGGTATGCCTCCTTGAGGTCCAATGTTACCAGCCAAGACTCCTTGCCCATCATGGGAAGAAGCTGCTGTAAAGTGAGCATCTTGAATTTTGGTACGAGTAAACATGTGTTTAGGATGGATAGGTCCAAAATAGGTCTCCAATCTTTTCCCTTCCTTGGTACCAGGAATAGTCTGGAATAAAAACCTTCACCTTGTTCGTGAGTAGGTACCTCTTGAATAGCTTTCATGTCCATGAGATCTGAAATTTGTCTTTGTGCCTCTGCCCTTTGATTGTGTGGCAGGTTTGGCATGCCTCTCATTTTTGGAAGGGTGTGAAAATGGAATCTGTAGCCTCTGTTTATAATGTCCAGGATCCATTTGTCTTTTGTGACAATATGCCAATTTTTTTGAAAATAATGCCAGTTTTCCGCCTAAGGGTGCTGCCATTTGAGCCTTGCTTGGCATGCAAAGGGGAAAGTCACTGGGCTTGCTTTCTGAATGGCTGCGAACTATCCTCACCACCACTTTGTGTAGGAGCTTGCCATTGTCTGCCTCTAAACGATCCTTGGGATTGCCCTCTGCCCCTCGGGCGCCTGTATCTACCTCTTTGGGGTCTGTCCGTGGCTGGAAAGGACCAATTTTTGGAAGGCCAATTTCTACTGAAACGTGGGGGTTGTACCTGTAGAAAATCTTTCACGGTTTGTATTGATTTAGTCTTTTCCTCCATTTTCTTTAATACCTCCTCAGCATTAGCACCAACTAATACATCCTTTTGTAGAGGGACATCTAGTAATTTAGCTTTGACATGATCTGGTAAGGTTTGTTCCTTGAGCCAGGCATGTCTACGTATGACTGATCCTGTAACAACAGCTCTACATGAGGCTTCTAGAGCATCAAAACCACATTGCAAGGTATGTTTACCCACTTGTTCTGCACTATGCATCAAATCCTGCAACTCCTTCAAGTCTGGTTGTTCAGGTTGTGACATTTTACTTCTCAACTGTGATAACAGAAACTGTTGGTACTTTAGCATATGGAACTGGCAGTTTAATGCCCTCATGGTTAAGGTGGCCGAGGTATATACCGTTTATCCCCACCTTTCTAAGAATCTGGAATCTCTCTCGGAAGGTAATGGATTTTTAGCAGTGGAGGCCTTAATTCCCTTGGGGCCCTGTGAGATAGTTTCTGGGTCAGCCGCATGGCTTTTGTATAGAAATTGGTGTGAGTCAGGAACCCAGTAGTAGCTGTCAGGCTTGACTGGGGCTGGAGGTAAAGAATCCGGGTTAAGGCAGGCCTCCGAGTACACATCACCTAGTATGTCCAAGACAGGAGGTATAGCCAGAGGCCTGTGCTGAGGTAGCAAGAGAAAATCCCTAAGCCTTTTCTTGGAATCTGTGTACTCTTGGCCTTCCCAGTGGAAGTGTTCCTTTAAGGTATGCAAGGTTTCCCCAAATGAGTAATCCTCTGGGGGAGATACAGAGGGAATGGATTCCTTTGCATCAGAATCTTCAAAAGGGGAGTAAGAATGTTCCTGTTCATCAGAGTGCTCTGATATAATGGAGGCCTGATCAGAGGAGGGGGATTCTTCCTCCACTCTGGCCCTTTTGTCCGGGGGTTGAGAACCCCTGATAAGAGTAATTAAATCCTCAGCCATTTTAAGCATCTGTTTTTTAGGCATGGGGCCTGGAGATGGGCCCTGTGTAGCTTGTCTCTTAGAATGCATGGCTGCTTTAGACTTAGTGAAAGCCTTGATGGAAAAAGAAGAGGAAGGTCTGAAGACACCTTGAGAGAAGGCAGACCTGTCTACATTTTGAGATTCACCACCAAGACTGGCTTCGGTATCTGTAGTTGGGGTGTGGACCGAGGAGCCTGCGACCTCGGGCACAGAAGACACCGCCAATGAAGTGTCGTCGGTAGTCAGGGGCTGCGTAGGTGCCTCGCTGAGAACCGGACCACCTGTAGTCGGCTTTGGCGTGGTGTCGGTAGAGGCCGCGGACCTCGTGTGTCGGTCCTTATCTTTGCGCTTTTTAGACAAAACTGGAGTCGGAGTATCCGACGACATAATATAGTTGACTTTTTTGCCAAAATAATGCTGGGCGAACTCCGTCCGACGCTTAATGGTGAGTTTGTTGAATGTAGCACAAAAACGACAGACCGAGACGTCGTGGACTGGGCCTAAACAAGGAATACAGAGGGAATGAAAATCCTTATGCGGTATTTGCTTCCCACATGAAATACAATTATTAACTTTGTCTGACATCGGTCTGAGGCAAGAAAAGTTTCCCCAACGGGGTACTTAGCTTTCAAGAAGACTTCGGTTGCAAAATTTTCGTAATTTCAGGAGCTGGCCGACTGGCACTTGCGAACTGCTTCTGCTTCGGGCACCGCGCGGCAAGAAAGACTGAAGAAAATGGCATCGGCTGGTTCTTTTATACCCCTGTCGCACTGACGTCAGGGAAGAAGCGACGACAACCGACGCCGGACCTAGACTTTGGAATTCGGACGACCGAGGACCCGCCTGACGGCAGGAGAACCGATCTGTTATGACTGCAGCTGTATGCACGATGAACATCCTGCTCCTTTTAAGGAAAATTACAAACCTATAACCATGCACCTCTTTAGAAAGACAAGAGTATAATCCTATCGGATCAAAGTGATGACTTACTTAAAAGCATCACAAACATTTAGGTGTCCTTAAAAAAATTATCAAAAAATGCACTCACTCACAAATCTTACTTAACACTCACATATGAAAGCTGTGAATGTTATTTGAATTTTAAAAAAGTCTAATATCTACCACCTCATTTAGACCAACAGATCTGAATTAATTTTATTCAAAGATTCAAAATGTTTCTCTTTACCCAAGCAGATTTATTCAACCTGTCTACAAAAGTACAACCATAAGAAAGTAATCAACGTAATACAATACATTTAAATAAAAGTGTTATTTTTTGCAAGGTATTCATTAAATAAATGGGGATAAAGCAAAATATGAACATTAGTTTTACAGCCAAATGCTAAAAGCAGTCAGATACCCCAAAGCCTCACAATGAAGCCATTTACATGTAGACTTGTTAAAAACAATAAAACTTCTTTGAAATAGTTGCACAGACTGTGGAATGTGGTCACTAAATGCATGCTGGTTATCTTGTCCCGACTATGGTTTCTGACATCATCCTCCATATTGGTATGAACGAAAAAAATTAGACAACTTTAATATAAATATAATGTCTACTGGAATGCAAATTAGGTACCCAGCATATCTCAAGTTATAAAAGTTGCTGATACCCTCTCTGACCATAAAATTGTAACGGGGGGGGGGGGGTATCGGTGCTAGGCTGTCTTTCATTTATCTATGTTGCAGAGATACAAAGCAAAATGTCAGAAATAAGGTCGACCAACTGATGCTAAATTTCTCTATCAAGGGCTGAAATATGCACACACCTGGTGAGCTGAAAACCGTCTCAAGCCAAATACAAAGAAGGTACACCCATGTAAAGCTAAACTTGCAGAGATGGTAAGAGTTTGCCCCTCCTTGTTGACATACCATATAGCTGATGTATGTGATGACAATCAGGGTCCCAGGCTTCCAGACTGTCTTGAAGGCTTTGAAAATTCACATGGCAATCATCATTTCCTTGATGCTCATGCGTCATTTTCTCTCCCTGGTACTTCAGGTGCTCATCACTTTGAGAGCCAATGTGTCAGCACCACAGGCTATGTCTGAGGCACCTGTGGTTAAATGTGGGATAGACTGTCTGAAGGATATGCTCTTTGCGTTTTCTACCAGCCATCCCAGTACCCACTTAATACTATGTAGGATTAGGATAGTCCATTCTAGGGACTGAGACTGTTAGTTTCAGGTATTCCTTAAGAATCAGTGCAATACTCTCATGTACAAACTGACCAGTAGTGCCATCAGTAAGGTAGATGCAATGCGGGCTAATTCCTCAGATACTGCGTGGTTGTTACCACTGTTTTTTTTCCCCTTTTCAGTTCATATAGAAAGACAGTGTGGGACTCCACTTTCTCCTGTGGTAAGACCGGCCTTGGCTGTACTGGTGTCTAGCAGGGGTCCCAGTTCTGGCTGGATACTAACTGGATTTAACTCAGCCCAGTTTGTAGATGAAGTCCAGTGTGAGCTCCAGTCTTCTCTACCTTGTTTAGGCACAGACTAAAGAGGTGATACAATCATCCAGGCATGGGAAGACGAAGATGTCCTTGGGTCCTACACTGCACCATCAATGGGGCTAGGCATTTTGCAAAAACCCTGGGTGCAGTACCTACACCAAAGGGCAAGAAAGTTAAACAGCAGTGGTGGATTCTACCACACACCTCAGGTACTGCCGTGTTTTTTAAAAAGGAATTTGGAGGTAGACAACTTTGAGGTTCAGTGTTACCAGGAGCTCCTGAGAGTCAAGTAAGGGAGTAACAACATGCAGGGGTAACATTTAAAATTATGGAAAGTCTAGGAACTCATTTAGCCTTGGCAACCCTAGAATGGGCCTAGAGGCCAGTCTTTTCTTGATACATGGAACAATCTTGACTTTCAGTAAAATTCTTTTGTCTTCTGTCCTGATGTAAGCGGTTCTGGGTGTTAACATTTCTACAAGGATGAGAGCAATAGGAAGTTTTTGAGGTTTGTATCCTCTAGAGACAATATGCAAGACTCATATAGTTTGTAGTTATTATTTGACTATTACTGGTAATAGGAGGCCAGCCAGTCCTCTAAGTTCTGGCAGTACAGGATAAGGAGGGGTGAAGGAGATACAGGCCAGGGTGAGGTTTTGGGGAGGAGAGGCAAGTCAGGAGGAGGGTGGTACAGTCACAGTTGCCCCCTTCTTGGGGAGGATCCCTGGAGGACCTCTGGACTTCCTTCCATCCTCTTGTTGCAGTTGTCTGTTGTGTACCTTTCATCTTTTGGGCTTCTTGCATTTACCCTGCCACCAGTAGCAAGGTCATTGTTTAGGTGGGGTACTTTGTATTGCATTTGGGGATAGGATAGTGACACACACAGACACAGACACACACACACACACACCACACACTACAGCTTTCTCCTTGACATCCCATTATAAGCAGAGGGTCCTGATCATGGAGAACAGTAAAGCAGCTACACCTTCACATCCCCTGGTAGCAACAAAGTCCTCAGACAAGAATGTCTCCCAATAATCAAACATATAGCATCAGACCTGGATGCTGCACTCACAGATGGCACTCACAGGGCACATTGCCCAGCTGTACAAAAGTCCAAGCTTGGTTAAGAGTTACTTTTAGTGTTTCATCTTCTACTCCCTGACAATCATCCTGGAGATGCTTAAGGACATTTTTCTGGTACTTCAGAATGTGAGTTTCGCTATCTAGTGCAATAGTGCCCTTAAAGAGAAAGGTTGATGAGGTGTACATGTGTACATGTCATTCTTTCTCAGTCACTGGAAGAGAATAATGACCTAAAGCCAGTCGTGCCCTTGTTGTAGTTTCCAGGAATGCTGTGTCTGGCTCTGCAATGGTAGGTTTATACAAGTATTTCTGAGTGTCCCGTACTCTGGGGTTGGGATTCTGGCTTACTGGATATAGCTTCAAAAGCAACCAAAAGAAGAGTTTCTGTGAATGGAGGAAAAACAGCTGCATATGTAAGAGGCCACAGTCCCAGAAGGTCCAGGAATCTTTTCTGGTAGCCTGTGACCTCTACTTTCTGCAATTTAAAGGGCTCCTCATAGGTGGGAGAGTACCCCCAAATGAATTTCCACTTCACTGTGACATAAACCAGAGGTAAGGAAAGATGTAACTTATAATTCAGTTCTTCTACCCAAGTATCAGAAGAATTACATTCTATCAAAGGAGAGACCACTCTCTTCTTGGAAGGAGGGACTTCACTGAGTAAGGACTTTCAGAATCTGACTGTAGGCTGCATAAAAACTGAAAGAAACCCTAAGCTAACTTAGTAGAATCCTGGGAAGGAGAATGGACAGGGGGCAGGAGTTTGGATCCAATAGGAAGCAAACATTTTAGTCAAGTAAAGACCTAGACTTCAGGTAGAGGGGCACCCACCAGGGATTTGCAAGTCTGAGAAGTCAAAAGTCAAGTCCCTGGATTCTGAGTTGCAGGTACAAACATCTTCCTGAAAAATTACAATGAATGACTTGCACTCCTATTCCTTAATAATCAAGTGGTGACATTTTGCAGAAATTCTTTCAGGTTAAGACTATTACAGTTTGAATTTGTCATTTTAAAACAGAATACAGCATACTTATAACTGGTTTTCTCACCTAAAGTAATTTCCATTCCCCTATAGGATTCTCCTAACTGACTTAATGTCACACATTAGCAGCTGATTCATTCATTTCAGTTAAGATGCAAGGACCACTGCTAGCTGTAAACCCTGATGAAGACACAGAATCCTATACCCACACTGTCCTAGCTCATAACCTCACAACTTTGCAGCTCAAACAAGACAGTTGCAAGATTATGAGCTAGAATGGTGTGAGGGCAGAGATCACTGTCATCACAGATGCATAACAGGAACTGGAATAGAAGAAAAAAAATAACAAGTTATCTGTAGTTGCCACCACTAGCAACTTGGCATTCAAGGCAGCAGTCCAATATGCCCCATTCTTCTATGGCTCTATTGGTCCGCTCAAAAAAAGAAAGCAGGTCTAATATAGTGTACTGCATGTTTTTCAAAATATCCCTCTTCTGTAAGGATAGAGTTAGCACTAAAAAGATAATAAAATAGCAAACACCTCTATTTTACACCATATGAAGAAAGACTGAAGAAATTTATTCATATTCAAAGGAAGGACATGTGGAGTAAGAGAAGAAAAAAGTTCCAAATTCATAAGGAGCTAAAGAGGTAACCCTCCCCAAAAAAATATACATGCATGTGTGTGTGTGTGTGAGAGAGTGTGTGTGTGTGTGTGTGTATATATATATATATATATATATATATATATATATATATATATATATATATATATATATATATATATATATATACACATACATACATATATATATATATATTTTTTTTTTCTTGTGTGTGTACAACAGGAACTAGCAAACCTTTTTTCTACATACTTTTTTCTTCATGCCCAACAGCTATCAGCTCCTCCTATGAGATGGGCATTCCCAGTTCCTCTAGTACCATTCACCCAAAGGGGTGGTTCTTGGGTACAGCTCTGAACAGAGAGGAAAGCTGTCCTGGTGGCCATGTATGTCCTTATCTGAGACACCCATCCTTTTATCCCAAGGGTGCACATAATACACCTGTCCCAATGGCCTGATAGTATATACCCCACCCAAATGCCCTCCATGTTTCAAGACTAAACCTTTATTGCCTTAGGCCAGGGAAGTATTCAAAACCCTTCATCACCCTTCCACATCCACTTGATTAAGCAACAAACAATGATGGCTTTTCTTCTTTAACGTCTATCCATTCCAGTGGCTGACATGATTGTTCGCATCACTGTCACAGCCTTCTGTGCTCATACCTACATATCCATGTGCCTACATACACATATTTTTGTTGTCAGTAACCTCTGCTTGATGGTAGCAAACAGCCAGACCATCACCCTACCCCCATGAGCGACAAACTGACACTGGCTGCTCACTCCTGTCCTCCCCTTTCTGACTCCTCCAGCACCCATGCTGTTAAATGAACTCAAGCCATCTGGGTCAAAGTCAGCACTTCATTATTCTATGCTACAGAATCATGTTAGTATTACAAATTGCAATACAATCAAGGGAGAGAGTACAGGTAAGTAATCTGCATTTTTTTCATAAAAAGTAGAGCAAATACAAGTAGCATCCTCATTAAAGGAGGCAGCCAATACACAACTAACAGTGTAAGAATGTACAGAAGCAGAGGTATTTTGTTATAGGGTAGGAAAAGGCATACTAGTGGTTAACCAGCACCAGCAACTTGCCAAACAGGCACAAAAAAAAAAATCCAAAGCAAACCTGAAAACAGATACAAATTTGTTTTTAATTTAGATGGCTAGAAATACATCAGTTAAATATCATTTCACATATGCCGATTTCAACTCTACTATATATTTGTGTATGTAAATTAATCAAGAATTTTTCAAGTAGACAAATGGGGCTCAATATCGACACTTTGCAAATATTAGTTATAAAAGTGCTTCATGTTTTGCTAGACACATTTGTAAAAATGGCCTACAGCACTTTAGATATAGTCATGGCTTGTGAGCTATAAGAATTTTTACCCAGCCACCAGATTTTCTTCAAATTCCTTATCTCCTTTTGTATAACCTACAGTCAAGGTTAGATGCTAATATATCCAGCAATGACTGCACTACAATCCACTATACAGTAATTCATGAAAGAGTATTTAGTTATTTCTAAAGTACAAGATGGGAAATTAATAATCTTTGCGTTTCTAAAGCAGCAGGAAGTACAGTGAATAAACTATCCCAAAGAACACTTAGCACAGTGTTTATACAAGACATAGCTAGTAATTTAATATTAGCAAAATGATGCATTTCCCAAAGAACCTGTAGACAGACACCAAACAGTTCTGAAACCCATGGGATTTGCTGAAAGACTCAAGAATCTTAATGTGAAGTGAAATGTACTTGTCCTTATATGGATGCGATGTAAACCCAAAGCCAAATTAAAATTGTCAGCCCAGTAATATCACATTTCCTTCTCAATACATTTTCTATCACAGTATCTCTCTCTAATAATATGCCAGCAATTTCCCTTCACCTAAATATTATTACCTACACACTGCTGACAGTATGAGAAAACATGCCATGAGGACTTCTAACTACTACACTAACTTTCTTGTTTAATTTCCATTCATGATTCACAGATAAAACATAACACTAACTAGGAATCGTTCTTACCATGCTAACTACATACCAAGGTTTGGAGATGCAAATAAAAATACATGATCATGACATACAGCAGTGAACATTATGCACCACAGTATTAAATATGCGAAGCCTAAAAGACAATGGCAGCAACAAATGTGACATGACTATTTGTTAGAGCTTGGAAAATCACAATCTGGCTATGATTCACATCACCACAAATATATTTTAGTTACTTGGGATTTACATATTTAATTTATACTGGGCCTTCAGTGTTTTCATGAAGAATGAGAAGGGTACTAAAAGGCAACTGAACAGAAAAAGAAGTTATGCTTTACCATAACGTTCCATCTGTATTGTTGATCCTCGTTCAGTCATTATGTATGGGTATCGGTTCCAACCTCGGAACCAAGCCGGCCATTTTCCAAGCTCGCTTCAGCAACAAACTCTTGAGCTAAACTCTTACCCAAAATCCCCCTCTCTCCTGTTACCTCAGATTGAGTTTGCAAGTGAAAAGAAGTTAGAGCCTACCTCTGGTCAAATGACCTAAGAGAACCGGTTGGTGAAATCCACTAGAAGCCACAGGAGGGGGAAGGAGGGAGGGTCGTAATGACTGAACGAGGATCAATAATACAGATGGAACTTTATGGTAAGACATAACTTCTTTATCTGATATTGTTAATCTTCGTTCATTCCTTACGTGTGGGACAGAGTCCCCAGCTACCTCTATACCTGGGAGGCTCTCATGGAAGGACATTCCTGAGCATCATAGAACCAAAAGATGCTCTTCCCCTGGAGGCCAAATCCAATTTGTAATGATTGATGAAGGTATAAGACGTAGCCCAAGTTGCAGCTGCACAGATGTCATTTAAAGAAGCTCTGGCATGGAAGCCAGCAGAAGTTGCCACCGACCTTGTCAAATGAGCCTTCATGGTAGTAGGCAATGGAATATTACGTTGTGTATAAATGAAAGTCACACAGTCTTTCAACCATCTAGCTAATGTGACCTTAGCAACAGCAGATCCTAATCTAGGTCCAGTATAGGCCAAAAATAACTGGTCAGATTTACGAGAGGACCTAGTCCTGTTTAAGTAAAAACGGTTTTGCCTGTGAATATCTAGGGTATATAGGCAATACTCTCCTCTGTTTGAATGATTGGGAAAGAAAACTGGCAATTCAATGGTTTGATTAATGGACATTTCAGAGATCACTTTTGGCAGAAATGAAGGATTAGTTCTCAAAGACACTATCTCTATGAAAAAAATCAAGTATGGACTCTTGATGCATAAAGCCTGAAGCTCAGAGATACGTCTGACAGAAGTAATGGCGACCAAAAACAAGGTTTTCCATGACAAATATTTGAGGTTGCAAGAAGAAGCTGGTTCAAAGGGTGGCATTGTCAGAGCTTGTAGAACTAATGACAGATCCCATGGTTGAATAGGTTTCTCTAAAAGGTGGTTTCAGATGATTCACACCTTTTATGAAGGTCTTGCACAATTTGTGTAACATAACAGAGGAGTCTTGGACATCCTCATGGAAATTAGATATTGCAGCCAAATGAACTCTAATAGTAGATGCCGACAGACCCGACTGAAAAAGGTCGGCCAGATAGTCTAGTATTATCAACACTGGTGCTGAGAAGGGATCTACTTGTTTTTCTTTCAGCCAACATGTAAATCTTTTCCACTTGCTTAGATAAGTAATTCTAGTGGAAAACTTATGAGATGCAATGAGAATGTCACGTACTGGTAAAGAAAAATCATTCTGCCTGGCAATCAAGGGAATTGGGAGTAGCCAAGCTGTGAGCTTCAGGCTGTCCAAGTTGGGATGAATCAGGTTCTGGAGATGCGAGATCAACTCCGGGGTTGGATGGAGAATCCATGGTCGATCTAGTAGGTGAGACAAAGGGGAACCAAATCTGACGAGGCCAATATGGTGCTATGAGGATCACCTTGCTCTTCAACCAACAGACTTTCTTCAACAACTGGGGAATGAGGGAAAAAGGTGGGAATGCATAAAGAAGGCCCGAGGGCCAATCGTGGACTAGAGCGTCCCTGGGTGACTGTCCCGGAGGGGGAAATCAGGGCGAAGTAGTTGCTGCATTTCTAGTTGGTCGGGAATGCAAAGAGGTTGCAGCAAGGACTGCCCCAGCGGTGGAAGATCCCCGCCGCTATCAAGGGATTCAGGGACCACTCGTGAGGTTGTAGAATGCACCTGCTGAGTGTTTGCTATCATGTTGGAACTCCCGGGAATGTGCGTTGCTACAACAAAATGGTTGGTAGCCATCGCCCATTGCCATATCCTCATGGCCTCTCGACAAAGGGGGTAAGATATGGTTCCCACCTTGTTTGTTGATGTACCAGACCACCGCAATGTTGTCTGATTGAATCGCAATCGTCCCAGATGGCAACAGGGGATGGAATGCTTGCAATGCCAAAAGCACCGCCCTCAGCTCTATAACATTTATATGCAGTCGGGCCTCCAATTCGGACCAAGTGCCTTGGACTGTGTCCCTGACATAGCCCCCCCCAGCCCATCAGGGAGGCATCCGTGGTCACTATAGCCTTGGGTTACTGGGGGGAGAAGGGGCAAGACCATTGTGATGGATTGTGTGTCATCCTCCAATTTAAATCCTGTTTGCACCTGTGGGTTACTCTAATCTTGGCTAAAAGAGGATGCTGAAAAGGATACCATTGGGTGAGCAGTAGCCATTGTAGAAGCCTCATATGAAATCTGACCAGGGGTACAATGGTGATGGAAGCTGCCATGGAACCCAACTGCTGTAGGCCAGAGTGAGCTGTGGATTTCTCCCTTGAAATGATTGCGATCAGTTGTTGCTTTATCCTTAGAATTCTGTGCTCTGGAATGGCAGCTCTGCAGTTCTTTGTATCCAAGATAACTCCTATGAATTCTGTGGACTGACATGGGGTGAGATTGGATTTTTGCCAGTTTATGGTTATGCCTAGTTTTTGTGCAGCGAGGAGAGAGTATGCCAGGGCTTCTTCCAATAGATGTCTGGTGGGGGCGGAAATGAGCCAGTCGTCTAGGTATGGAAACACCTGGAATCCTTGTAGTCACAAGTGAGCTGTGATGACTGCCATGCACTTTGTGAACACTCTGGGAGCTGTAGAGAGTCCGAAGGGCGGTACTCTGAACTGGTAGTGACTGGCTCCCGCACGGAAGCGCAGAAATCATCTTGATAGCCTGTTCACTTTTATGTGGTAGTACGCATCTTGAAGATCGATCGAGCACATCCAATCGTCTTTTTCCAAAAGCGGGAGGATACATTGTATTGTGATCATCTGGAATTTTTGTACACTCACAAACTTGTTCAATACACTGAGATCCAAACTTGGTCTCCAGTCCCCAGTTTTCTTTGGCACCAAAAATAGTCTTGAGTAGAATCCGGATCCTATCTGGTCTGGAGGGACTATTTGGATGACTCTCTTTCTTAGCAGCTTTTCTATCTCTAGTGCTGTTTCTTCCCTTTGACTGAGTGGAACGTCTGGAAGGTTTTTTGAAGGGACAGGACAAAGAACGAAGGGGATATGATAACCTCTGGTTATAATCCTTTGTACCCAAGAATCGGTGGTGATGGTTAGCCAGGCAGAAGGGTGCAAGGAGAAACGACCCCCAACCACCTCCAGAGGAAAGGAGTTGGGCCACTCTTCAGGAGCGCTGATAGGATTGGCCAGGGAAAGAGTCCCTGGAACCCTGGTTACGCGGACTCCCTCTGCCCAGAAAGGAGCGTCTTCCCTGTGAGTTCCCCCCTCTGCCTCTAGGGGAGAACTCGACCTGTGTGTCATGGAAAGGACTCTGAGATTTCTTGAACCATATCTTCCCACTCTTTTGGTTTTGGGAGAAAGCATGGTGAGGGGAAGAATAACGGACACCTATGGCAGAAAGGGTCTTACCGTCCTCTTCACATCTGGCCAGTGTGCTTTTAACTTTGGGTCCAAACAACAAAGAGGCCTCAATGGGAGCGTTAAGAAAGGAAGCCTTAAAGGGTTCCATGAAGTTGCACAAGCCCATCCAGGCTTGTCGTCTCAAGACCACAGCTGAACCAGCCGTTCCAGCTGCTCCTTCTGATGCGTGAGATATCAGTTGCATAGAGGCATTAGATACTGACTCAATGGTGGCCAGCTGAGAGGCCACTTTGTCACGGACCTCATCAGACACGGCACCAGCCAAGGTTTCACAAAGCTCAGAAATCAGATCCCTTTGAAACCTGGTAAAGTGTGCCATATAATTCAGGGACCTGATAGTAAAGGTCGCTGATGCAAAGGTGCGCTTACCTATTCTGTCCAGGGCCCTGGACTCTCAGTTAGGTGGATGGACAGTCTGGCTTTCTTCCACCAGATCCTTTTTTGCTGCGGCCGCCACAGGAAGACCTTTAGACCAATGGGGATCTGTAGCAGGAGGGGACAAAATCTTATCCGGCCTCCTGCGAACAGCCTCGACGGTGTCAGGAGCCTTCCACACATGCGGCACGATGAGCCAGACAAGTTCATCGGCAGGTGGAGTAACCCAGGAGGTACGGGGCTGGGCACGAAAGGCCTGCAGGAACACAGACTCCTCAGAGTTCGGATTAGAGGGCTGCCAGTCACCTCTCTATTTAAGGATTTTGAGGATATCACCAAAGGATACCTCAGACGGTGACCGAGGGGATCCTTCCCCCTCATCAAAGAGTGTGCATCTGATGTTGGTAATTTGTGTCCACAATCAGAACACCTTTTAAATCCCGGACTACCTTTCTTATCTGCCATGATAGAAAAAAGGAGACCGTAGAAAGGGTACCAGCAATGGTACAAAAGAATACCCGAAGGTATGAAGAAAAGGAAGAGATTACCAACTATGGTAAGGGAGAAATACCTCGCAGTAAAAGGTGCACAGTAAAGTGAAGAAAACTCAAGAAAATATGGTCGCTAAATGCGATAGGGATAAGAGACAACAAAACAGAAACTTTTCTGACAGAAAAAAGTTATATATATGACTAGTCTGACAACAAATATCTATACTTAGCTCAAGAGAAGCAGCTTGACACGACCGAATGGCAACGCGGCAAACAAAATCTGGGGTAACAGGGAGAGGTGGATTATGGGTAAGAGTTTAGCTCGAGAGTTTGTAGCTGACCCGAGCTTGAAAAATGGCTGGCACGGTTCCGAGGTCAGAAGGGATACCCATACGTAAGGCATGAATGAGGATTAACAATATCAGATATATGGTTTAAGAAACATAGCTCTTACATAACCCAACAAATAAGTTTACTTCCTGGATAATTTGAAGGCCCTACGTGTCTAAACAATTACATAAAAGACCACACGAGCGCGCACACGCACTATGATGTTCTTATGCTGGTCCAGTACATTACTGAATTTAGCTTTAATTTCTGATCCTACTATTTCTTGTGAAATGCTGGACAAAACATCGAATATCTCATATTGAAATATCTCCTTTCAGTTTATCCAAGTCACTACCAATGTTTCCTCAAATGTATCTTCTTGTTTTTACATATTCCTTTTTTTTAAGGGAGGCAACTAGTTTTACTCCAGGGATTCCCCTAGAAGTACAAAGTCATATCATATACCCTGACTTTTTTTTTAAGTATGATTTGGATCTACATTACTGCCAGTCACAGCATCCATCAAGTTCTCACTACCACTGGCCAATTCACTCCAACCAACTTCCCAGCATCCAGGGACACTAGGGAGGTGGAAAATGGGAAATGTAGCTGCCATGCTGTAAGTAGGAAGAAGAAAGCTCTAGAACGTCATCCCTTGTTGTCTGGTAGGCATGGTGGAAAACCACTATGCTGAGCCCAACATGGGTGCCAACTTATGCTTAGCTTCTATGATTTGCTAGCATGACATGCACCATTTGGCAGGTTTGTGCCTCTAAGACCCACCATCAAGACTGCAGTGTCATCTGAGGTCTTCCTCCAGTTGGAGTTCTCCTGCAGCTGGGCCTGTGCCAATCCTTCTCTAGGGATGGATGCACTGCTACTGGTTGCTCATCTTCATCCTTTGTTCACTGGCACCTGTAGCACCTTAACCCAGTGAATGAACAAAAAACATCTAAAATGCACTCAGGACTCCATCGTTCTATACCATGGAACTGGTGTTAAGTTTTTCTACAATCTCTTTAGATGCATTATGATGCTGGTTATGTATTATTTTTGTTGCTCTCCTTCGAAATGTCTATGTTCTTTCTATGCTGTTAGACTGATGACATCTGCAGAACTACAAATGGCAGCCTTGGCAAAAGGATAATGCACATGTCTAGTCTCATCTGCTTTATACCCTTAAGTTAAAAATTAGTTCAGTTACGTAGAAGTGTTAAAGTGTAGCATGCAAAGTACTTCCAGAAATGCAGCAGTCAAGTAGAGTGCAGAAACTGACAATAAAGACAAGTCCACAAGCATTTTTTTTAATACAATATTCTCTTCGGCTTACGCTTACGTATAACAGTGACCATCAAACCACATCTCCAGCTGGCCATTCTTGCCAAAGCCAGTGACAGTAGACAGTATTCTGAAAAAGGTTAAAAGATATTACTGCTCCTATCAACCCCTATATTTGAAATAGCAGACTGACTATTCCAATCTGCTGCAAAAGTATGTGTTTCTACGCAATGCTTGACTGGAGTGCATACTATCTTCAGCCCTTCAGCCAGACTAACCCTCCCTCCCCTCAAATCCATGTATAATGGACAGCAGTACTGCCCTCCAAAGGGTAGAAAGAAGTTACTGAAGTTTTTTTTTTTATTGGATTAGGATTATTGAAATGCAAGACTCATTTAGAGATTTCTATAAGACATTATACATAGAGCAGATACAAGGAGGCAATTGGTTAGAGAGATTATGGAGCTTTCTTTGAGACACAGAATTGTTCAGGTTAACTAATGAGAAAAGTAGTGTTTGATTAGACTGACATTTGTTCAAGAAAAACACTGACAAATTATAAAATAAGCAGTGGGCCAAGTCACCAGATTGAGAGGGTCTCCCTGCAGAGGTATGGAAAAAATACCAACAGGAAATGTCAGAGTTATGGTACCAAATGCTTAACAATTTTGAAAGATATGGACGTTTCAAAATCTGCATAGGTGACTGGATTTATGCCATTGGCTTAATTTAATGACAAGATTTTTGTTCTTGTGGTTTTTTTGGTTAATGAGAGACCACAATGTTTATGTTTTCTTTACAAATACATGTTCAGTGTTAGCTGAGAACAGCATTCTGTTCTTATGTTTCCATGGAAACAAGCTAATGGTGAAAGCAATACGTTGAGAGGTTTGGACACTGTTTACTGAAAGAAATGTATAATTATAAAGTACAAGGACAAACAGCTGAATAAAAAATGAATTCTGAAATTATTGGAAGTGAACAGCAGCAGCTTTTCTGGTAACTAAATACTTTAATGCATGTACTAAAAAAATATAATTTGGTTTTATTTTAAGATAGGCAGCTCAGTTTTTTAGGACTAAATTTTAATGTTTCCTGAAAACATATAAGCTGCTTTTTTACATCTAGGAGAGGAATAAAGATAAGACAGGAAGAAACAACTGGTGTAAGTAGGAGCAAAGGCTGTAACATGCATTTCAGCATGGTTAACAGTAGTTTTAGGTTAGTTGATGCATGTGGGTGCAGCTGTAAATTTGGAACAATTGTTCCTATGAAGAGGGTTAAACTTCATTATTGGAAGATGTACATATTTTGTGTGTTTGTTTCAAATTAATAGGTTATGGGAGTGTTCCAGTGTTTTTTTTCAGGGTTTCAATTAAAACAAAAACTCTTAGAAAATGTGACAAATGTCTGAATGGAGATGACAAGAAACAACTGCATAAAGCATCAACCTGCCAAACATTAGTGGATGCATACATCACAAAAGTCAGAAATAGACATTTAAAAATGTCACACATAATACATGGGAATAATAACTTCTTATCATTATGGTGACACTAAACATATTATTTTAGAATGTAAATGTCCTCACAGGTATAGAAAAAAGTTGAGTATTGAATTATATTAAGAAATGCAGAGTGCAAACAGCAATGCTACATGACAGAGATTTGGAAAGTGAATATGTGAAATTGACAAAGAAGGGATTTTAGGATGGATATTCAGTGTAAGATCAGGGAAAAAAGAAAAGGGGAATACTTATACTAGTTGCTAGAGGAGCTCCACCAGTGATGGAGAGAAAAAAGATAGCAATGGTATATTTATGGAATTAAGGGGTCACAGGCAAGGGAGGAGGATTATATTGGGATGTATTTATATTCCACCAAATACTGCTATTATGGAGCTTAAGAAATTTTTTGGAGAAATTGCTGGCTTTCAGCAAGGAATACTGCTTATATGTGGGGGGACTGCAACTTGATTTGCAACAGTAAGGAAGTATCTGGGGGACATAGAAGGGAACATGTTACCAAAGAGGGTAGGTTTCTGCAGAAATTTATGAAAATATCTGATATGGAAGATGTCAATTCAGTAGTGGAAACTCAAAGATAACTTATGTATTATTCCCCACTGTACAATACCTGGCAAAAAAGACTGGGAAGAACACTTTATAATCATGATTTAAAATTGAAATGGGCTTATATGAATCAGGGTTAGATGGGTCTTTACCATATTTAGCTATTAGAGCCACCATAGCTTTCTCCAGGATGCTGTTGCTCCCCTTCCTTTTAAAAAACTGTTATGACCTTCCATATCTTTATCACTTCCTTCCCTCTTAGCTTCCAAACTTCCACAGGAATATCATCTATTCCTGGATATTTTCCCACAGATTGATTATATATCACCATTTTTATCTCATCTCCTCCTATATTAACTGGTGAATTTCAAGTAACCCAAACCTTGGCATACCCAATTCTTCCATAAATATTTCCATGTATGCCTTTTCTGATTTCACCATTCCTTGGCTTTAAGCAAATTTTCATAACATTTCCAAAAAATCTCTAATATTTCTTCAGGATCTCTGGTTACTTTTCTTGCCATAGGCTCCCTAGGTTTGGCTACAACTCTCTGTATTCTGTTGTCAAAGTCACTGTGCTAAAAGATTTGCATTCTAGAGCTATAATAAAAAAGCTGCTTAATAGCAATCCCTTTAAACATTCAAATATTCCCTTTATTTCCTTCTTGAACTCTGCAGTTACTTCTGTTCTTGTTCTGTGAGATTCCCATTCGTCTGTAATACTTCAACATTTGTCAAACCTGCTAATTAATTCCTATTTCTTTCCCATAGCCCTCTCTCTTACTTCTGCAGTGCATTTAAACTTAATTTTCATTTTGTTCAATTCACTATCTATCCATTCTGAAGTAAGTGTTATCTTCCCTAAAAACTCTCAAACTACTGTATGTTGGGAAATAACATGTAAATTCTGACAGAGCTTCTGCTACCAAATTGAATTCTTCTTTACCAAATTTTCTTATATACTTTTTTCAGAAAAATGTAGTCTTATGCTATATTTTCTCTTCTAGGTACCCCCCCCCCCAACACATCCTCACTATTATAAATCAGGTTTGAGTCCCACTTATAAATAATATTCCCTGCTGAAAGCTTATTATTTAATCAAAAATTCTCCCAAGCTCAATACTAGTATTTTTAGGAGGAATATAAACACATGCCAGTGTAATCCCACTCCATGATACCCCTTAGTATCACAAATCTACCATTATCATATTTTCCCTCTTCTATTACTCTTGGAATCAGTACTTGTAGCCCCCCTTTACCATGTCCCTGACACTCTGCTGAATGGCCATCCTAAAATATTTTTTTGCCAAATTCACATGCTCGTTTCTATCGAAATGTATCTCCTGTAATTATTAATATATGCACTCTACACTTCTTAATAAAATTCAACACCCTGTTTTTTGTTTGTACCTTAGCTAACAATGACAAAGCAAACATTCTAATAAAAAGCTATCGTGTTCTTGGCAGTTCTTTTGACTATATATTTCCAACTTCAAAACATGAAATGCTAGCTGCACCTCCACAGCTATGTAACCAAGTGTAACAAAACGATAAAAAACAAACTTTAATGATAAAACTGTCAAGACAATAAAAGTCCCCAATGTGTGCAAGCGATAAGTGCTTTCCAAAATTCTTCTTCAGATCGTAGATGCTTGGGACTACAAGAACGTATTTAAAATAACAACCAACCAGAAACAGAACCCAATTCTTCCTCTTCATTCACAACATCTTAACAATGACTGATTTTTTCAGTGACACCTTCTTGGTCAGTGTTAAAGGCAAGGAGACAACTATCTGTTAACCAAGAAGGTGTGTCACTGAAAAAATCCATCACTGGTTAAGATGTTGTGAATAAAGAGGAAGAATTGGGTTCGGTTACTGGTTGGTGGTTGTTTTAAATACGTTCTTGTAGTCCCAAGCATCTACGATCTTAAGAATTTTCGAAAGCGCTTATCGTTTGCACACATTGGGGACTTTTATTGTCTTGACAGTTTTATCATTAAAGTTTGTTTTTTTATCATTTTGTTACACTTGGTTACATCGCTGTGGAGGTGCAGTTAGCATTTCGTGTTTTGATTTTGTCTTTTTTGGCAGTGGGAGATATTGTTGTCTTTCTTCATATATTTCCAACTTGGAATTTACACACACTAAAGACTGGCAGGCTTTTCTTTCATGTAGTTGCTGCATTTCATCTCTGTTTGAACCTATGCCACATTTTCCCAGACTTTTTCCTTCAATAAAAGAACTCAAGAAACAAATAACTAAATATATTTGAACCACCAAACCCCTTTTAAATCATAGTTCACAAAACTATAAGCACATTCCAAAAAGGGAGTCTACTCCTCTATATGGGAGAATGTGACACAAAGAGAGACCTGCACCAACAAGCATTCCATATTTATACAAGTAGGTTGGACAGAAACCCAATACAGGTTTTTTTAAACAGTTATACTTAAAAAGACATTTTGAACAGAGATAGTACGAAGGTCGATTCTCATTATACTAATAAAAATAATGGCACTTTCTCTTGTGCATAAAATGGCAATATTTACACATGCCACAAGAAAAAGTTCATAATTTTGGGAAGTGGTAGTGCTGCGGTAGCATTGTCGCCTCACAGTAAGATGCTGTCCGGTTCGATTCTTAGCTAGAGCGTCTTCTGCGTGGAGACATGCGTGAATGAGCATACCTTCATTGAAGGTTGTGCGTCAGGGCTGGTAACTCGGCACATAAAAATCAACTACCAATCATTAGCGGACCAGAATTCCGCTGTGGCGACCCCTAACCGGGAAAAGCCAAAAGAAACAACAACAACAATGTATTCTAACAGTATATTTATGTGTGATACTGAAGGGTTAGCCTACACCGATTTATTTGGGGGCTAAGAGGCATATTATGTGCGTATGATGACCAGACAGTTTTGTAAAAGAATTTTAGAACATTTTTATGATATTAGGGCGCAAAATGTCAATAATGCACTTTACAAACATTTGCCAGAACAACCTGAGCATATGAAATTCGCATTTTTGGAGTGGAATTAGTTCATAAAAATATGCATAAAGGTGATTTTAAACATGTAGTTGGACAAAAAGAAATACTATGCCAATTAAAACTGCAAGCAGACAAATATCCATTACTTAAAAGGTAGGTGGTTGAAGAAGTTATAATTTTTAAGTGATTTTACTGTGTGTAATTTTTTTAGTACCGGGATGTATTTTTCTTTGTGGTTGGCAATTATATGGTTATATAATCATGTGTTTATGTCATGTCCTTTACTCTAATGAAGTTTGCTTTGTATTTTGAGGATGAAAGCTCAGTAAACTTTTTATTGTTGCTTTGCGTGCCTTTTGTTGTTTTTTTTTACAGAAGAAATTATTTCTTTTAATTTAATGTCACTGAGAAGATGCAACCACCACAGCAAGCAGCTAAACTGAAGCTTAACAAAAAGCCACAAGAAAAATCCAAACTAAGAGCTTCAGAACACCAGACCATCAGGTTTATTCCTTCTCTATGCATTCATTAAGATTTCAACAAAGAACATTTAAATGCATTCCAAAATACAGATCAAATGATTCCATAGATAAATCAAATGCAGCCATACATCAAAATACAGTTCCGAAACAAAAACATTCAAAATATATAAATATTAATACTCATTCAGTTTCCCTTGCTGTTGTTTTAAAATGGGATTAATACCAATAGAACTACTAACAGATGTATACAAATCCAATTTTTATCAGCATTTAACTACACAACCCATTTATTTTCAGCTAATTCCAAATTTTAAAAACATCACCACCTCACATATTAGGGTACATTGCTCTAAATTTTTAATACATTTTGCTGAAGCACTGATGAATATCTCTCTACAGATAATCGGAAAAATGTTCTGACATCCTCTCTTTCAATTTCTTATTACACTTAGCTATATAAAAACTAGGAGATGCATCACACACTGCTTGATGAACTACATTTTCCGATAAGCACAGAGCAAAACATTTGAAGTCATATAATTTCTATGTCAATGGACAGCCTCCTTTCTAATATACTTCTAAAATGAACAGTTAAAACAAGAAACTTTTCCTTTTTTAACTTGCTATTTTCTGTTTTATAAGTCTTTAAAACTTAACAACGGTTTCAAATTTTTTAAATTGCTACATCTCTTACAAGAAAAATTGGGGTGTTCACTTATCCACATGTGTATACCTACAGATGATAGAGTTATGTACTTACCATAAGTTGGAATCTGTGCTATCCAGTGTCATAACTCATCAAGGATGGACGTAGGATCTGACATCAGATCCAAGCCGGCAACTAGGAAGACAACATCTGAGCTCAAGCTCCCTCCATTCCCAAGATCCTTTGCTACCCATAACCCTCAGATTGAGTTTGCTGGATAGACGAAAGGAGGTAGTGAAGACTGCCTATAAAAATGATGAGGTATCAAGGGATACATCCCTCCAGAACTCCCCAATCACCAAGAGGAGGGGGAAAGGGTGTGAACATGATGAATAATGACATTGGATAGTATAGATTCCAAGTTATATTAAGTACATTACTCTTTATCTGATGCTATCTGTGTCATTACTGATCAAGGATGGGTCAGAGTCCCAAGCTACTAATAACCCTGGGAGGCCTCATGGCAATTCTAAGATCAGAAAAAGCTTGTTTTTCACATTTTTACTGTTCCTGCACTTCTTTAAATCGTTTTTGTGTTGTTTAACTGTTGTAGGTTATACACTCAAGTGTGCTAGCCTGTTTAAAGCATTTACAGCGTTTCTTGTTAAGTTACTGTTGTTCTGTTGAAAAAAACAAAAAAATCCTTGTTTCCCGCCTTTTCTGAACTAGAGTAGTCCAGATTTCAGGTTTTGCTGAATTCTGGGCTGTGGTATAAGTTCCTGTGTTGCCCATATCCTTACTTGGATAGGAGGAAGCTTCTCTGTTCACCAGTGAGAGTGGGGAGCTTTGAGCAGCCTATCTGTCCCTGGAGGAGTGGTCTCAGCCCAGCAACTTGTAGCTTATTGGCCGTTTTGGGCTAATTTCTCTCTCTTTCAAGCTCCCTGCCTTACAACCCGCATTTGTGCGATTTTGCGCACTGCGCAGCATCGCACAACGTTGCGCAGCACCGTTTAAGCTGTTTTAAACTATTCCCGGCTCCACAAAGTCTGCTCTTCAATTTTTCCCTTAGAACTAATCTAACTCTCAAAGTAAGCACTCTACCACCCTTTTACAGCCCAGCACTTGCTCAAATTCCTCAGTAAGAACCAACAAACTATAGCACTACACCCCCTTTTACTACCCAGAAGTACAAGGCTCCCTATTCGTCCATTCCGGACAATCAATAAATCAGTTTTTTTTTTAACTATCCAGGCATGTCCAAAGTGCAGTTTCAGGTATACTCTCCAGTCCAGCTAGTGAATCTGGGAATCTTGAGGCAATGTTACAATTGCCTTATGTACACAAACAACCCTCTCCTCCTTCCAACAAACTCAAATGTATGTGAGAGATGCAACTATACAGCCAAATTGGAGGCCGAGCTCTCTCAAACCAAGACTGGCACAGTCAGTCAGGAGGAGAAGGAAACCACTCGCACCACACAACCAGTCTCACATAGACCAATTGAATCAGCAAACATGACACACAAACTCACAAAAACATACTCGGAGGCTCTAAATAAAAATCTGCCAAAGCAGCAGAGACCTCCAAAGCAGACATCCAAGCAACCACTACCCCACAACAACTTTCACGTATCACATACTTCACAAAGTCAGTGTGCCACACAGACGCAGCCCTTAAGGCTAAATAACGCACCTAATATACTAGTAATAGGACTCTATTGTCAGGCACACTGACGTCCCGCTCACCAGACTGAACAAGGAAGTCACTGTAAGCTGCCTGTCGGGTGCCAGGATCCGCCACATAACACAAGCACTCAGGTCACTCCACAGCAGGTACAAATATGACTCTGTCATTGTCCATGTTGGTGTGAATGACCCGAGACGTACCTCCCTGGACTACATGAAAAGAGACAGAGGAGCTCTCTGATCATGTAGCCCAGGCCAGTACGACCCTGAGTAGCATCTTGCCCTCACCAAGAATGATGCCACAGTATAAAGACAAAATGATCAATTTTAACAATTGGCTAAGCTATTGGTGTCATTCAAAGGGGATCCAGTGTCTGTCAGAATGGGATGACATGCTCGATAAGCTACGTTGCTTCACCAGGAATGGCTTGCACCTGTCACCCTTAGGCTTTCAAATACTGGCTAAGGCTCTTGCCACCCCCATAGTGCTTTTTTTAGGCAAGGCTCAAAAGACAAACCCACCTCCATAGACAATACCAGAAACAAAAAACTAAGGGTAATGCTACTCAATGCCAGAAGTCTAAACCTCAAGATGTACGCACTCGGGGCACTACTCAGCTGGGAGAAAATCGATATCTGTGCAGTAACAGAAACCTGGTTCAAGGCTCCAGAGAGCACCCCAGCACTACCAGGATTCAACTCATACCATGCCTTTCAGCTCCAGAACTCGGACCGAAATACTAAAGGTGGGGGAGTATCCATCTTCATCAAGGATATCCACATCTCCAGGTTAGTGGCACTGCACGAGGCATCAGAGACCTTCCATGTGCAGCTAACAGTGGGCAAAACTGCTTTTCAGTTTGTAGCCTGCTACAGATCACCCACCTTGTCTCAGGACCCCCACTCGGCATTCCTGAGAACATTGGAGAATATGAAGGTCTCACCAAACACCATGATATTGGGGGATTTCAACTACCTAAACATTGACTGGGAAAACTACTCAAGTCCCAACTCTTTTGCCTAACAGTTCCTGGAGTTTATAAACTCAAATGCCATAGAACAACTGGTCACCACTCCCACAAGAGGGGACAACATACTGGACCTGGTCATCACCAACATGTGGGATCATTGTTCCACACCAGAGGTAAACCCCTTGTTGGTAAGATCATATCACAAACTAATCACAATGGACATCCACATCCCGACCCCACCCCCAGCCAAGGAAACCACTGTGAAAAATCTCTCAAAAGCAAACTTCACACTTCTCAAGACCGAGGTGGAAAGTTTCAAAGCCCCCGGGCAAATGGAAAATGCCATCCAAACAGCAGAATCCTTTACAAATGTACTCTATGAGCACCTACAGGAATGCATGGATCGTGCCATACCAAGTAAAACCAACACTCACTCCTCCAAAAACAGGAGACCAGTCTGGTGGACCCAGTCCATAAATAAGCTATACAACAGAAGGAGGAAACTATTACATGATACTGCAAAATCCCAAAAAGGGAAGACATCCCTGATCAGTATTAGCAAGAAACTTCGCTCCATCATAAAATCATTAAAGGCTAACTTCGAAGGAAAAATCGCCAAAGACTCTAAAGATAATCACAAGGAGTTCTTTAGCTACATCAAGAATCTGGGTGGCAACTCTCAAATCTGCTCTGAGCTGGTGCAAAATGGCACAAAATACATTGAACCCATTGACATTGCCAACATCCTGGCGGACAGGTTCAGTGCAAACTTTACCCCCCTTTCCCCCCCCAAAAGGGCCTGTGTCTATCCCAGAAGAATGCAGTCCCCCAGACATCACAGACACACAGGTGAAAGCAGCCCTTGCCAAAGTAAAAAAACAAGGCATCAATGGGACCGGATGGTATCCCGGGCTGTGTCTTGCACGAGCTCTAAAAAGAACTAAACCCTCACAAACTCACTGTTCCAACTCAGCCTTACCACAGGTTATGTACCCAAAGAAAGGCATACAGCAACAGTAACCCCACTCCACAAAGGTGGCACCACAATGGTTCCCGGGAACTATCGCCCCATAAGCCTGACTAGCCTTGTCTACAAGGCTATGGAGCACATCATCATGGATCTCAAACAAAGACATTGGGAACTTCCAGACACTGGACCCTACCCAATTCAGCTTTGTTAAAGGCAGATCATGCCTCCTAAACTTAGCTGACTTTTTTGAAACAGCTACCAAAGCCAGATGAGGGAATGGTAGTCCACACAGCCTATCTGGACCTCACAAAGGCCTTCGACACAATACCCCGCTCTGGCATCATAAATAAGCTTACCAGCTTAAATATCAACCCATATGTCACAAGATGGGTTGCAAACTGGCACAGGGATAGAACTCACATGGTCAGAGTTGCGGGTGCCATGTCCGACTCTAGACCAGTTACAAGTGATGTCCCACAGGGCTCAGTCCTGGGACCCCTCTTGTTTGGTATATACTTCGCTGAGGTACGGGCAAGCACAGGAGGACTGTGGCTGACAAAGTTTGCAGCTGATTGCAAGCTGGGAGCCATAATCAACTCTCCGGCTGACACAAGCATCCTCCAGAAGGGTCTTTCAGAGACGGTTACCTGGTGTCAGAACCATGGCCTCAAGCTAAATGCCAAAAATTGCATAGTCATTCCCTTTGGGAAAAACAAAGTGCCCACAAACTACCACATAGGAGGGTAATCCACTACGTACGGAAGAAGTAATTAGGGATCTGGGGATCCAAGTAGATAGTAACCTCTCCTTTGACAATCACATTGCCAAAATGGTTAGAAAAACCTTCTATATAGCTCACCTAGTCAGAAAAGGGTTCACATCTAGATCAAGAGAGGTCATTGTGCCCCTCTACTCATCGCTCATCAGGGCCTTGAATACAATGCCCCATTTGGGATGCATCTTACCAGACACCTGCAACAGCTGGAGAGACCTCAAAAGCACCTCACCAAGAGGATCGTGGGCCTCAAAACACATGCCCTATGCTGCTCGACTAAAGAAACTCCAGCTCTACTCAGTTACTTACCGCCTACTCAGAGGCGATCTCTGCCTGACATACAAGGCCATGTCTAACCCAGAAATGACGGACATGCTCCACCTCAAGAAAGCCAAATCCATTAGAGCTACACGCTCCATGGATTTAAACCTCAGCACAACAATAAACAGGACATGCTGGAGGGATAAATTCATATCCCAGAGGCTTCTCTCACTCTGGAATAGAATCCCAGTTCATGTTAGGCAGAGCCCCTCGCTGACCCTCAAAGAGGGATCTTGATGAGTGGATGGGAAATCGTAAATTTACTCCTGGGATCACTTCTATGGCCCTGCTGGGACAGAGGCTCAGGAATCTAGTCTAAAAGGGTGGCAAAAACCAACACATTCTGGCTAGGCTTATAAATGCCCTAGGGCAGATAGCGTAGTACCTACCTATGGAAGGATATGTCAGAGCGCAGAAGAACAAAAGGATGCCCTGCTCCTAGATACCAAATCCAACATACAATGTCAATAAAGTTATGGGGATTAGACCAAGTAGGAGCAGCACAAATCTTATCTAAATAAAGTTTTGCCAAGAAGGCAGATGATGTGGCTACCAACCTAGCAGAATGAGCTTTGACTGGTCCGGAAAGCTCCAGGTGTCTGCTTTCGTAAATATAAGAAATTCAGCTGTCGATCCAATGAGAAATAAATACCTTGAGAAACTGCCTGACCTCTCCTGGCCTGAGAAAATGCAACAAAGAGCTGATCGGACTTTCTAAAATTTTCAGTTCATTTGAGGTAAAAACGTAACTGCCTGTGTATGTCCAGACAATGCAACTTGTATTCCCCTTTATTGGAAAAATTGAGAAAGAACACAGGAAGTTGAATTGATTGGTTAAGATTCACCTCTGAGGCTACCATAGGGACAAAGGAAGGACTGGTCCTGAGAGACAGCCTATCCTTATGGAATACCATAAAGGGGGGCTTAATGCACACAGCCTGCACTTCAGAGACCTTCCTAGTCGAAGTAACCACCACCAAAAAGGCCATCTTCCAGGACAGGGATTTGAAATTTCAAGGGCGCAGAAGGCTCAAATGGCTTCTGTGTCAAAGACTGCAACACCAGAGTGAGATCCCATGGAGGGGAGGGATCCTTGACAGGAGGTCTGAGCAGAAAGATCCCTTTGAGGAAAGACTTGCACAGCCTACAATAAAAGGTGGGACTTTATTCAATGAAAGTTGGAGACAGCTGCCAATATGAGTTTAATCGTACAGAAACTAACAACTTGTTGAAAAAGAGAGGCCAAAAACAACAAAATGTCTGGGATAGAAGCTGAAAAGGGATCTAGATTGCATTGTTTTGCCCAAATAGAAAATCTCTTCCATTTTCTGCAATGCAACTTCTTGCTAGATTGCTTTTGAGAAGCCAAATAATACTTTTAATCGGGGAAGGAAGTCTGGACTGGGAAAGGATCATTGGAATTGGAGGTACAAAGTAGTCAGATGAAAAGACTGAGGGATGGGAAGAGGAAGACCCCAAGGATGGGAAATGAGATCCAGAATGGGATCTAATATCCCAGGGGGACATTTCAGATGAGACCAAAGGAGAGAAAACCATGCCCGATAAGGCCAGAAGGGGGGCAATGAGGATGACAGGAGTCGTCAGGTGACTAGCTTTCTGTAAGACTTTGGGAATGAGGGGAGTTAGGAGTTAAGCATATAGATGTCCAGACGGCCAATCATGAACCAGAGTATCCCTGGGTGACTCCCCTGCGAGGGGGATCAGGGTAAAGTAGTTGCTGCACTTGTGGTTGTCCGGAAAGGAAAAAAGATGGCAGCAAGGAATACTCCAGTAGTCGAATACCCGATGTGTCACTGACTGGTCCAAGTGCCTCCTCTTGCACGTCCTCTTCCAAAGAAGCTCCTCCATGGAGGACGCTGAAGAGGTGGGAACCCCGAGGGGGAATAATGCCCTTCTGAAGGCACTCACGGGAGGGCTGACCCTGGAAGGATGATGAGGTCTCGCCGCCCAATGTCAAGCGATGCGATGGAGGATACAGGATAGATCTGCTGAGTTTGTCAGCTAATACGTTGGAACTGCCAGGAATGTGCATTGTAAGAAGAAAGCGTCTGGAAGACATCGGCCATTCCCACACTCTCATGGCCTCTTTGCAATGGGGATAAGATAGTGTTCCCCCCTGTCTGTTGATGTACTAAACCACCAACATGGTGTCAGATTGAACTGCAATGGTTCTGAGTGGGAGATTGTCCTGGAAGGCTTGCAACGTTAGAAGGACCGCTTTCATCTCCAGGACATTTATGTGCAATTTGGTCTCTAAGGGAAACAACGTGCCTTGAACAGTCCTTCCCCGATAATGTCCCCCCACCCCAACAGGGAGGCGTCCGTGGTCACCGTGGCTTATTTTTGGGGTAGACAGAAGGGTTTGCCTAGAAGAAGGTCTTGAACTTGGAGCCACCAAGCAAGGTAACGTGCAGACTTAAGAATTTCTGACAATCATGGACATAGGATGAAGATGAGCTAACCATTGCACCACTAGGGCCCACTGTAGAACTCTCATATCTGGTAAGAGGGAATAACTGATAGCCAACACCATTGCACCTAGCACTTGCAAGATCAAGTGGACTGTGGGACGATCCAGATCCAGCAGAAGATGGACATGGTCCCTAATCATATCGACTCAACGTAGAGGAAGTCCTGCAGTCCCCAACACTATAACCAGAAGAACCCCAATAAATTCCAGGCTCTGACACGGGCAAGATGGAGTATGGGCAGGTTGACTGTGATGCTTAGATCCTGAAAGACTGTGTGTAATCCATGGCCAGTGTGAGTTGATACCTTATGGCGGCCGTGAGGAGCCAATCTTCCAGGTATGGGAAGACCTGGAAACATTGCAGTCGGAGATGAACTACCACCACTGCCATACATTTAATAAACACCAGGGGGGCTGTTGTGAATCCAAAATGCAGGGCTCTGAACTGATAGTAATCGTCACCCAGCCGGAAGCGCAGGTATCTCCTGGAGCATTTGTCGATCTTGATGTGATAGTACACACCTTGAGATCCACTGAATACATCTAATCATCCTTGCGCAGAAGAGGCAGAATGGATTGAAGAGTGACCATCCAGAAATTTGACTTCTTGACTGACAAATTTAATACATTGAGGTCCAAAATGGGATGTAGGTTTGCAGTTTTTTTTGGGGCACCAAAAAGAAGCGACAGTAAGTTCCAGACCCTCATTGTCCTATTGAGACCTCGTGGATGGCTCTTTTTTGAAGGAGGTCTCGAACCTCAAGAATGGCCAACTCCCTTTGGCGGGGTGGAATGTCGGAGAGATTTCTGAGCTGCAGGGGGCTGAAAAAAGGATATGAAGTAACCCCTGGATACAATGTTTAACACCCAGTGATCTGAGGTAATACTTGTCCAGGCTAGTGGGTGGAGTTACAGATGACTCCCCAACTGCCTTCAGGGCAGGGCAGCTGAGCAGCGCTTCAGGAGTACTGAGGGGGGCTTCTCTGAGAAAGGTTCCCAGGAGACCTGGTTCGGTGGTCCTCCTCTGCCTCTCGGGTGGTGTCTGTTGTCAAACCCCCTTCCCCACTGGGAGGAAGAGGATTCCTATGGAGCTTCCTGGAAGGAAGACTGAATCCTGCAGAACCAAAGTTTCTTACTACCCCTTTGATTTTTGGAAACGGATCGTTGGGTAGTAGAGAACTTGATCCCAACCGCAGACAGAGTCTTTCCCTCCTGTTCACTACGGGTTAAAATTTCTTTGACCAAAGGGCCAAACAGAACTGACCCACTGAAAGGGGCATTAGTGAATGACGCCTTGAAGGGTTCTGCAAACCTGCAAAGGCGAAGCCAGCCATGGCACCTTATGGTAATGCCAGTGATCACAGTTCGAGAGGTGCTAGCCAAGGAAGTCAGAGTAGACAGCTGCTGAGTGACCAATTTGAGGCTCTCTGGAGGTAGCAACTCAAAGGGAAGTGGAGAGCACTGATACCAAGTCCCTTTGCAGCCAGGTAAAGTGTGCCATGTAGTTTGGTTGCACTCACTCTGAATGTAACGGAGGCAAACATGTACTTCCCAAAGGGGTCATAGCGCCCGGGACTCCCTGTTTGGGGGATGGACTGTGGAGCACTGTTTGGGAAACTCCTGTTTTGTAGCTACAGCCACCACAATAACATCAACAGGAACTTCCTTGCTCCAAAAAGCCTGGTCTTTGTGGGGACTTAGGAACTTACCAGCTTTCTTGGGAACTAGTTCCACTGTGTCTGGCTCCATCCTGGACGAGTTCATCGGCAGGGGAGACACCCAGGTAGAAGATGGGCCCATCCCAAAGGCCTTCAGGAACATGAATCCCTCTAAAGACGAGATGGTGGAAGACCAACCGCCTCACTGTTTAAGGATCTCTAAGATGTCCCAAGTCTGGGGGACCAGTCTCCTTCCTCGAAATCTGTGTTTTCAGTGATGGACTCTCGAGGGGGATCCAAGTGCCTCCTCTTGCATGTCCTCTTCCAAGGAAGCTCCTCCATGGTGGGCTCTGGGGAGGACTCAGAAGAAGTAGGGACCCCTTTGGGGGTAATGACCATCTGGAGGTGCTCATGGGAGGGCTGACCCTGGAAGGATAATGAGCTCTCATCACCCAACGTCAAGCGATGCTAGAGAGAACACAGAGCCAAAGGAGAGGAGGCTGCCCAGCCAGAGATGGTTGTCTCTATCACCCGCAAAGCTGATGGGCTGGACGAAGCTCCCCCTCCTCCACACCAGCTGTAGCCGAACAAGATGGAAGGGGTAACCCCGATGCAGCACCAGTGTCTCCAGACAATATCTGCCCCGAGCTGTCCAGGGCGGAGGTTCCCAGAGGGGGGAATGGTCCGGAAGCTACGGGCCTGACACCACTGCCCAGCAATCCACACTGACCTCGCAGGGCTGAGGAGCAGCCAACTCAGAGGACAACGGACCTGAGCCAGCCAGGGACCCTGATGGTGTGGGAAGGGAAGAAATGCACGATGCTGTCAGCCCCTCCCCTAGGGATGCCCTGATCCTGAGGGACAAAACCCAGATGGGTCGTCGAAGACAGAGGTGTTCCAGGGATGGCGAGGATCCCCTATGCACATGAGCAGGGGATGGCAACAACCCCAACTTGATTTGGGCCTTGAGAAAGCTCATCATCCTATCCATATCTCAGGGGAGCAGACTCCTAATGGATCGAGAAGATAGTGAGGAATGGCCCGACTTAGCTGAGGGCCTGTGGTCTTGAGAAGGAGATCTGCTTGAAAGCCTCAGATCTGATCTCCTAGGTCTAGAAGTAGAACCCTCAATAACTATCAGATCTGACAAAACTGTCAGATTCGAGGGTCTGTTTGGATCCAAGGACGTAGATCGTCTCACAGTCGGATCTGATGGGTGGGTTGAATCCATGGGTGATCTAGGTCAATTCAGATCAAAGGACCTTTGAGGCTCTGAGGTCTCAGATCCCACAGAGGGAGCCGAAGCTCTCGGAGCAGAACAGCCCAGATCTGAAGTCAAGGTGGCTGGGCTCGGATCCGGGGAGAAGCAATCCCAGAGCCTCGGCTTTTTGGTTGGAGAATCACTACAGGAAGGTAACTTCCTCTTGGCATCCGAAAAAGGCTTAGAAGGGGAACCTGAAACCAATAGACCCCCTTTGGCCAGCCCTTTCAGCAGGAGCTTGTTTCTGATATCCAGTAGAGCCCTGGGGTTGAATCTGGCATAAATGTCACATTCATCCGCCAGATGTGGCTCTTCCAGACAGTAAAAAACACTCCTCGTGTGTTTGAATGGGGCATTTTCCGACCACACGAGCATCACCTTTTAAAACCAGTGGGCTTTTCGGGCAACACACAGACACACACCACCTGCACACTGCACAACAATAAAAGAAGGCAGGGGAAACAGGGTAGAAAAGGAAAGGGAATACAAAAGGGCTGCCATGAGATCCGGGAAAAACAAGGGCAAGAACCCAGGAAAGGGGCTTAAAAAATGCATTAAAACACTACCTGAAGGGGAGGAAACTAACCAAGGAACACGGAAAGAAAGATAGGAGACAGAGAAGAAAAACCCCAGACAGAAAAGAAAGAAGGGTACTTGTCTGAAAATTCTTCGGTTGAGCTAAAGGAAGCATTATCTTGAACAAAATCAGAGACCTGGGGGTTGTGAGCAGCAAGGCACCTTGGGAAAGAGAGGAGCTACAGCTCAGGAGCCATCTTCCTAGTTGCAGGCTCGGATACAGTGTCGGATCCTACACCCATCCATGATCAAAAATGACACTGACAGCATCAGATCCTCTCTCTATATTTAGTTACATACTGTACAGTGTTACATCCTGGCTCTTTTCTAGTATAATTCCAATGTGATGAAAAATGTGGTACAGCTTCATTCACACCTACAATATCTTGTTTAACTATGTACAACATCTTTTAATCAATTGCCCTATCTGAAACTTTGTTATATTTCTAGTGTACAATCATCTTCATGCCTAGATAAGCTACTAGCTCTTATAAAGTAGACTCATAACTATCCATTTATAAGTGTAACGAGGATGCATACTACTTCTATGTAAATAGTGATTTTTTTCTTTCAACCTCTTAAAAAATTAGTGCTGCTCTTACTTTTTCTATGGTGGGCATTTGTTCCTCTTATAGTAGACTGAGTATGGAAGAGTACAGATTCTATCGGTTTTATTTCATTCAGCAGCTGCCGGAAGTACTTCTGCCTGCCTTTCATGTTCTATGGACTGGTGAGCAGGCTATTGCTGGTATCCCTTATGAAGGGTATGTGATGACTATCTTCTTCACCTTTCTGTCTTTGCCTTCCAACCTGATAAGAGTTTTTGTGCAATCTGCCAAGTCACTTTCCAGAAGCTGGTAGAGTACCCTCTGATGCCTTGTTCTTTTTACTGAAACTGCTCTCTTCACCTATTTGTCAAACAACCAGTATTCCTTCTTAGCCGATCTGTCTTTTCTATCCCTCATTTTTTCTTGCACTCTTCTTTTGATAACTTTCTAGACTTCTGCATTCCATCACCAGGTTTCCTTATGTACCTTGCATCCAAACATGACATGACTGCCTATCTGTTCTATACTCTATTGATGTTTCCAATAAAACTAATTTAAATCTTTCTTCATGTCTTATCAATCCCCCCACCACTTCCCTAATATCAGTGCCACCCTTGTACTTAAAAATCCAAAGTTATAAAGTACAAAAACTCCTAGTGAAACAAAACATCAACCATCGATTAAAGTACATCTTAATTTCCCACCTTTACAAAAATGGCTAGTCTCACTTATATCACAAAGTCAGTGATGCACACAAACACAGATATGTGCATATGTATACACATATGCATAAAATACAATTTTTCTCTCTCACTAACATTCTTATGAAGTATAAGTTCCTAAAATTTCTTCATCCTCTCCTTCTGAATACAGACCAAATCCCAACGTATGCCCCTAACAAAATTCTTTGAAAATTTAGTATACAGCTAAAGTCACGAATATATTGAAAAGCATGGTATTCTTCCTCAGTACCAGTATGGCTTTTATTCTAACTGTATAACCTTAAAAAATAAGTTATGTACTTACCATAATAGTCAATGTGTGTTGTCCATCTTGACCTTTATTCACTGATGGATTGTATCTGATCCATCGGACCCGTCTCAGCCATTTCAAAAGCTCAAGGCCTTCACAAAGCTCGTGGGCATTTTTCCTTACCCAAAATGCAACTCCTTAACTTCCTGCACTTAGGATCTTGTTTGCCAGGACAACTCATATCGTGGTAACTATTTTTAAACTGATTAGTCACAGCATGAAGTTATGGGAAAGAGTAGTGGAAGCTAGGTTAAGAAGGGACGTGATGATTAGTGATCAGCAGTATGGTTTCATGCCTGGAAAGAGCATTACAGATGCGATGTTTGCTCTGAGAGTGTTGATGGAGAAGTACAGAGAAGGTCAAAAGGAGTTGCACTGTGTTTTTGTAGACTTAGAGAAAGCATATGCCAGGGTGCCTAGAGAGGAGTTGTGGTACTGTATGAGGAAGTTGGGAGTGTCAGAGAAGTATGTAAGAGTGGTACAGGATATGTACGAGGGTAGTGTGACAGCGGTGAGGTCTGCAGTGGGAGTGACAGATGCATTTAAGGTGGACGTGGGATTACATCAAGGATCAGCTCTGAGCCCTTTCTTATTTGCAATGGTGATGGACAGGTTGACAGACGACATCAGACAGGAATCCCCGTGGACTATGATGTTTGAAGATGACATTGTTATCTGTAGTGAGAGTACGGAACAGGTGGGGGAGACACTGGAGAGAGTAGTGTGACAGCGGTGAGGTCTGCGGTGGGAGTGACAGATGCGTTTAAGGTGGAGGTAGGATTACATCAAGGATCAGCTCTGAGCCCTTTCTTATTTGCAATGGTGATGGGCAGGTTGACAGACGAGATCAGACAGGAGTCTCCGTGGACTATGATGTTTGAAGATGACATTGTTATCTGTAGTGAGAGTAGGGAACAGGTGGAGGAGACACTGGAGAGATGGAGACATGCTCTAGAGAGAAGAGGGATGAAGGTCAGCAGGACTAAGACAGAATATATGTGTGTGACTGAGAGGGAGAATAGAGGAATGGAGAGGATGTGCAAGGAGTAGAGGTGGCAAAGGTAGGTGAGTTTAAATACTTGGGATAAATAGTTCAGAGTAATGGTGAGTGTGGAAGAGAGATGAAAAAGAGAGTACAGGCAGGATGGAGTGGGTGGAGAAGAGTGTCAGGAGTGATTTGTGACAGTCGAGTACCAGTAAGAGTGAAAGGGAAGGTCTACAAGAGGGTAGTCAGACCAGCTAGGTTATATGGGTTGGAGACAGTGGCACTGACAAAATGGCAGGAGTTTGAGCTGGATGTGGCAGAGTTAAAGATATTAAGATTTGCTCTGGGTGTGACGAGGGTGGACAGGATTAGGAATAAGTATATTAGAGGGTCAGCCCAGGTTGGAAGGTTTGGAGACAAAGCCAGAGAGGCAAGATTATATTGGTTTGGACATGTGCTGAGGAGGGATGCTGAGTATATTGGGAAAAAGATGCCAAGGATGACGCTACCAGGTAATAGGAAAAGAGGAAGGCCTAAGATAAGGTTTATGGATGTGGTGAGAGAGGACATGCAGGTGGTTGGTGTGGCAGAGCAAGATGCAGAGGACAGGAAGAAATGGAAACAGATGATCCACTGTGGTGACCCCTAACGGGAACAACCGAAAGATGATGATATATATATATATATATATATATATATATACACACACACACACAAATTGAAATTATAGACACACATATATATTAAAGAAAACATTATTCTGAGGCTAGAGAGTCCTGTAATATCCAATTAGTACTACTTTGTCTACCAGAAGTACAGGCAGGGGGGTATGGAGAGTGGGTTGTGAGAATAAAGGTCATGATGGACAACACACATGGAACATTATTGGCAAGTACATAACTTCTTTATGTGATGTTGTCAATCTTGCCTTTATTCTCACTGATGGGACCGTGTCCCAAGCTACCTGACTCTTGGGTGTGTCATGGGAGAATATTCCTCAGAACCATAGAACCAAAAGATGCTCTACTTCTAGAGGCCAAATCCACTTTGTAATGAGTAATAAAGATATTAGGTTTTGCCCCTGTCACTGCAGCACAGATATTATATAAAGGTAACCTAGCTTGAAACGCTGCAGAAATAGCTATCGACCTAGTGAAATGAGCATTAACAGGGTTAGAAAGAGTTTTGTTCTTAATATTGTAAACAAAGGATATACATTGTGAAAGCCATTTGGATAAGGTAACTTTGGACACTGGATGATCTTTTCTAATATCAGAATAAGAAATAAAGAGTTGATCTGCCTTTCTGATTTCTGAAGTCCTGTGCAAGTATAAACATAATTGTCTATGAACATCCAGAAGTTGCAATGAATATTCCCCTTAATTTTGGAAAAAAAACTGGCAGCTCAGTAGATTGAATCAGGTTACTTTCTGACACAACCTTAGGTAGAAATGAGGGGTTAGTGTGTAAAGAAACAATGTCCTTATGAAATACTAAGTATGGCGGCTTGGCAGACAAAGCTTGTAATTCTGACACTCTCTCTGCTGAAGTAATAACCACTAAGAGGAGTGTTTTCCAGGAGAGATGCTTCAATTCACAGGTAGCAGGTGGTTTAAAAGGAGGAGGGAGAATGTTTGACAAGACGAAATTCAGTTCCCAAGGCAGTGCTGGGATTTTGTATGGAGGTCTTATCATTGTAATTCCTTTCAGGAATGCATTACAAAATTTTGACATGATTCCAGGACCATTTTCTCTTATATGAAAATTTGCAGCAGCACCTTCATTGAAAAGTTTTGCCACAAATTCTAAAACAAAATGTATGAGTGCAATAAAGGGATCTATCTGATTATTGCTGGCCCATGCCACAAATCTCCTCCATTTACCTCTGAACAATTTTCATATAGATGACTTATGGGAAGATAATATACATAACTGGAGAGGAAACCTGGCAATCAGGGAAATGGAGCAGCCAAGCTGTTAGTTTGAGATTGTTCAGATTGGGATGATCCATTCTTGACGGGTGAGTCAGAAGGTCCAAAGCAGGGTCCAGAATCCATAGTTCATCTCATATACAAGGCTGAAGAAAGTGGAACCAGATTTGGTGAGGCCAATAGGGGGCAATTAGGATTACGGTCATCTCCAACAAACTTGCTTTCTGCAAAAATTTGGGAATTACAGGGATTGGTGGAAAGGCATAAAAAAGTCCCAGGGGCCAATCGTGAAGTGCATCCCTTGGTGACTCCCCCCCCCCCCCCCCCAGGAGGGATCAGGGCAAAGTAGTTTTGGCGTTGGTGGGCGATGCAAAGAGATCACAGCAAGGCTGGTCCCATTTTCACAAATTCTCTTCCATAACTTCCTGACTGAGGGACCACTCGTGCAGCCATAAAATGGCTCTGCTCAATCTGTCTGCAATTATGTTGGATTTCCCCGGGATGTGCATTGCTTTCAGAAGGCGGTTGGAAGCTGTTGCCCAGTGCAAGACCCTCAGGCCTTCTCAACAAAGGGGGTAAGGTCTGGTCCCCTCTATGTACCGGACCACAGACATGTTTGTCCAACTGGAATGCTATTGTTCCCAGAGGGAGGGAGTCTTGAAATACTTGCAACTCCAAAAGCACTGCCTTCATCAGAAACATCCATGGTCACCGTGGCTTGGGTTGAGGAAGGGAATGAAGTGACGGCCTTGAGATAGTAATGGAGACTAAATCCATCACTGTAGATCCTTTTTGCAGGCAGTTCCAGAATTGACCATTGGGTTGAAAGTAACCACTGATGTATTCTCATATGGAGATGAACTATGGGAATGAGTACAATTGAAGCAGCCATTTTTCCCAGTGCTTGGCGAACTAGCTTTTCAGAAGCTAATTTCTCCCTGATTAAGAGACTTACATAATGGCAAAGATAGTCTACTCCATCTTGTGGAAGTTTTGCTATCATTGTAGTTGTGTTTACCTTTGTTCCTATGAAGACCACGCTCTGACATGGCTCTAGAGCAGGCTCATAAGTTATGGTAACACCTAGGGAGGAACAGAGTTGTAAAGTATAGTCCCTGGTTTTTAGCAGAAGATGCCTGGTCAGGGCAGTTATGAGCCAGGCATCCAGATATGAAAACACCCGGAATCCTCAGCATCTCAGGTGAGCTGCCACTACTGCCATGCATTTGATTAACACTCTGGGGGCTGAAGTGAGACCTAAGGGCAGAGCCCAAAACTGGAAGTGGATGACTCCAACCCGGAAGTCCAAGTACCTTCTGGATCTACTTTCCATTCGTATGTGGTAGTACACATCCTACACAGCACATCCAAATGTCCTTTTCCAGGAATGGAGGTATTGACTGCAGCGTCACCATCCAGAACTTGGTCTTTTTGACATATCTGTTCAGATTGCTGAGATCCAAGATGGATCTCCAGTCCCCTGTTTTCTTTTGAACTAAAAAGAATCTTGAGTAAGTTCCAGATCCTTTCTGGTCTGCAGGGGCTTCTTGGATGACTCTTTCTCAGCAACTTTTGAATTTCTAATGTTGCATGTTCCTTCTGACTGGGTGGAACATCTGGAACTGACTTGTTTATGGGAGTGGGGAAGGAGAAAGGAATGACACATCCCCTGGATATGTCCTGCACCCATTTGTCTTTCATCTTTTTCCAGGTTTCAAGGTGCAGAGACAATCGCCCCCCCGACTGCCTCTATAGGCGAGCAATCGATCACTTCAAGAGCTCTGACAGGGTCTACCAAATAAGGATTCTCTGGAACCCTGGCTCTGTGGGCCTCCCCTACCATGAGGGCAGCATCTTCCATTATTGTTCACAGTCTCTCTTACTTTAGGCTCAAAAAGAGAAGAGCCATCAAAAGGAGCGTTAATGAAGGAAGACTTGAAGGGCTCCATGAACACGCAAAGGCGCATCCAGGCCTGCCTCCTGACAGAGATGCCTGAACCTACCACCCTACTCATTCCATTTGCTATATAAGATATGAGACTCATGGAAGAGTTTACAACTGAATTGAGGGTAGTGAGCTGAGCACTGACTAGCTACCGCCGTGTCAGCTACAGCTCCTTGGAGGGAGTCTGAAAGTTCCTTCAACAGGTCCCTCTGTAATCTGGTAAAGTGGGTAAGGTAGTTCAGATCATGCAAAGGTCATTGATGAAAAGAAGTGCTTCCCATACTTATCCATGGTCCTGGAATCCTTATTCTGAGGATGGATAGAGGAAATGGTCTCAGATAGTTCCTTTTTAGTGGCAGCCGCCACGACCATGGCATCAACTGCTACACCTTTTGCTAAGAATGTCTTGTCTTTTGGGACAGCAATGTACTTATTTGGCTTCCTAGGAGTAGTTTCTATGGAATATGGGGTCTCCCAAGCCTTCCAAGCGATTACTTCGATAAGCTCATTGGAAGGAGGGGTTACCCAAGAGGTTGACGGGCGAGACCTGAAAGCCATCAGCTATACAGACTCCTCAGCTGAAGGGGATGTGGACTTCCAGTCACTTCTCTGCTTTAAAATTTCCAAGATGTCTCCAAAAGAGACATCTTCAGGAGGTGACCGTGGGGACCCTTCTGCCTCATCAAGGCCAGTATTGGATGTGACAAACTCCTCTGTGGAGTTAAGATGCTTCCTCTTGCAGGTCTTTCTTCCAAGTGACCTCCTCAGTGGGATAGTCTGGGGAGATTTCAGAAGAGGGGTGTGTCCCCTGTTGGACATCCTGAGGCCTGGGGTCTCTGCGGTCTTGTGGAGAGGGTATGTGAGAAGACAGACACCTGCACAGAACTGGGAAGAAGATCCAAGAAAGGCTGTGTCTTCAACTGGGATGAAGTCAAAACCCTCCTCATGACTTCAAAGGCAGTCTTGTCCCTGTTCTGAAGAATACACCAGATCAGGCAAAAGGGCTGCCGGGTCCGAAAGAATCTCCAGCGCAGGAGACAGAAGTTCCAAGACAGAGGTAGGACCCGACCTCACCTATGCCGAAGCCCCTAGAGGCATGGCCGGATCCAGAGAGAACAGAACCGGCTCCGTGGACCCGATCGGAGAATGTCGTCTCCTAGAGGTCGTCTGCTCCAACTGGATGGAAATACTCTGGGAAAACAATGGATCACAGGAACCTATGGGTCCTGGATCTGATACAGACACAAGGTGGATGTTGGAATCATCTGACTCTGAAACAAACGGATGGATAGGAGGAGGAGCAGGCGCCAAAGTGGAGGACTGTGTCTGATCCATTTCCTTCGGGTTTGGATCCAATAACAGCTTGGCCAGGACTGGTGTCTTAAGCAGCCTCTGCACTACCCTATCCACATCATTGGACAAACTCCTGGTGGACCGAGTAGAAAGGGTTGGAGAGCTTGACTTTGTCAAAAGGGGTGATGGGAGCCGAGAAGTTACCGGTTCCAATGAAGGTGAACGGCTCCGATATCTGAATTCTGTGAGTGCCTACAACATCGGAGCCGAGGGTTCCAACTGTTCTGGCGAAGTCTTGGATCCAGTGACGACTGTCTGCTCAGAGGGTTCTGCTGGAGCAGACAGTCTAGGAGCTTTTTGCTTTGGCTCTGAGGAGGACTTTGGCACAGAAGAAGTAAGTTTTTGAGATTTCTCAGAATTGTCAGATTTGGTAGCTCACTCTGGTGATACAGCCTCAGAGAAGGGAGTTTTCAGCAGTCCCTTCAAAATAGGCTTATTTTTGCACTCCATAAGAGCCCTCTGGTTGAAACCACGGCATATGGAGCACGACTCTTGGGGGTGAAAAAGCCCTAAGCAATACACACAGTGTGTGAATCACTGACGGGCATCACCTTTCTACACTGCTCACACGTTTTGAAACCAAGAGGTTTCCCTTCTTGTTTTTGTGACATTTCAAAACTAAGAGAAAAAGGAAAAAATACATACTCTCACAAGCATACCAGAAAGTCATCTAACTTAAATGTATAGAGAAGAAACTCTGAAAAGAGAAAGGGGTGGGATATTGGCATAATGGTTAAGGTTTTACCTTACAAACACAAGGTGCACGGCCTGATTCTCACATGGGGTAATTGGCTAGGCTGAAAGTGGCCCACAAGGGCAGTTAGCCTAGTACTAATCTATGAAAGGGAGGAAACCTTTTTTTTTTCCTCCTTTGAGAAATCATTCTCCAAGTAAAAACAGACAAAGGAGGAAGGGGATGGAAAAGGATGAGTAAACGTCCTCCAACTTATATGGACATTAGACATTCTCTGACTCAAATGGATGCTAATGGGGGAAGGTAAAGGGCTTACACTCACTCTAAGTTACAGAAAAACAGGGTAAGGAAATTATACACACACACACACACATACATATATATATATATATATATATATATATATATATAAATATATAAAATAAACTGCAATAACATACAATAAACTATAATAAATTGTAAAAGCAGTAACAAGATAAGTATTGAAAGTGAAAACACTTAGCCCACAACTTGCTTCAGAACCTCCTTCGCAGAGCGGCAAACAAGATCTAAGGAAGTTAGGGAGCTGCATTGTGGGTAAGGCAAAACACCCACGAGCTTTGCTGAAGGCCTAGAGCTTTAGAAATGCCCGAGACGGAGCCGACGGATCAGATCTGACCCATCAGTGAGAATAAAGGTGAGACTGACATCACATCTGCTAGTTATTCTGTGAGTGATACTAGTTACTTTAATAAAGAAAAGAGTCACATAAATGGAATACTTTTTTATTGAAACAAACATGTAGTAGTACTTCTGGTATGGCAGTCCTCTAAGTGCAGTCCTGCTGATCTCCATAACCACAAAGCTTTGTAATGGTTACTTTAAAAGTAGCACACAAAATAATTAGACCAAAAGTCATTTAAGGAAAGAAAGAAATGAATGTCTAAAATAAATCGAAGATTAAGACAAGGACAGGTTGCAAAAACTAAAGTGGTGCATCAGATGTCAGGAACAGAAGAATATAGTGAGCAGACCGTTACACTGATTACAACATGGACTGAAATAAAAGACATGAAGCAAACAAGCCACAGCTATTCAAACCTAATTGGGGAAAATGTGGTGCTCAAAGCCATATCCAAAGCAGTGGCAGCCAGGCTTGAACAACCTCAAAGACAAAGCCCAGTGGAGAAAAAAAGTGAAATTAATGGAACTGAATGAAAAATCTGAGGGCATGAATTGTGTCAATGAAGTGAAGGAGCTCCTTCGCTACTGGACAAAAATTCTTAATGAGGAGCTGAAAACTGAAAAAGTACACAGAAAAGTGCGGTGCCCTGATGCCAACACCACATGGAATCCCTGGCTAGTCATTATCAGGCTACAATCTTCTGAATTAGAACAGCAGATATTACAGGCAGCTTTGAAGCCTGGGATGAAGCTAACAGCTCGAGAAATGAGAATCTATTTGGAGTAAGACTTCTCATACAAAACTAGGAGGAGAATAGGGGCAATCACACCAGTTATAAAAATTTTTAAAGAGAGGGGGACCTCACTTGAAGGTTATTCTATCCAGCCATCCTAATGATTTATTTTTAAGAAGCTAACAAACTGTTCACTGATCTGGAAACAGCACTCAACATTGCAGAAGCCAGTAAACCACACATTTATGATTACAGAGCGTGAAGGGCAGTGGAGACCAGGAGAAGAAAGAAGCAACGTAATGACCATTACAATTACATTACAATTTGTAAAGGCCATTACAGCAGTGGAGAATTGGATAGGAACTCTTCCCCCTGTGTCGCATACAAGTAATGAGAGAGAAATCTGAACTGATTAAGGCTACCAGGAGGAGAGTAAAGAAAGAATTTGACTGAAAGATGGCAAAACATTTAATGGGGCATTAATTGTCACACAGTCCTATGTATAATGGACACATGAACAGACTTTGCATTAATAATAAAGTACAGTTCATAAAAAAATATCTGAGAAACAGTGACATGTACTACTATTTTTTAAATGGGATATTTCTTTAATTCGACTGTAAGCAATTTTGTTTCAACTTATTAACTCAGAATCTGTGGCTAGTACTGCTATTTTATTTGACATATGTGTTATTCAATCTGATTTTGATTGTGGACATTCCAGGGGTAGAATTAGTGTTAGCATGAGACAGTATACTTGTGTGCATGTAACAAACCACCAAGAGAGTCTGTGTGTGATTGGAGAATCTGTGTAAGACAGGGTGGAGAGAGATAACAGAAATGGAAAGAGAGGAGGGGCTACTTAAAAGGTGGACAAAAGACATAGTAAATGGTTCAGCCACCAATGCTAATGCCAAAAGGGTTTAACAAGAAGACACTAACATCAGCACAATGACATCCCTTTTTTGATAAATGGAGATCTGAGAAGTAGATACCCAATAGCAGAAATCCTGGCACAGATTGCTTTAGAATTTTACTCTTGGAGGATGCACCTCCTAGTCTTACTGTGCAAGTTCTATCACCAAGCCAGCTGGCTGCACAGCTAAACCACACAAGTCATTTTGGAGCTCCTTCAGTTTATCATATTTGCATATGCTACAGTATTGAATGCCTTGGTGAGGTTAAGGTGAGCTTTGTCAACAGCTTGTCTACAGTCTGAATAACTCTTTCAAAGAAGTTCACAAGATTCACCACACAAGATCTACCTTTGACAGAGTCAAATGACTGGGGTCAGTTTTGATGCGTTCCATGGCTTTGCATACAAGACTTGCTAGCCTGACAGGCCGGCAATTCCCCAGGTTGATTGCTGGGGCCACCCTTATGGATGCAACAGTTATATGCCTCACCTGTACTATGGATGCAACAGCTATATGCCTCACCTGTAAAACAAGTTATGTACTCACCATAACGTTCGATGTATGTAGTCCATCTCACCTCACATTCTTACCCGTGGGTTCGGAGCTGAATATCGGCACCGACTCGGCCAATTTTTCTAGCTCGAAGTCTTTCATTCGCTGGGCTAAGCAGGTATCCCATGGTGCACTGCTCCATATCCCCAGATCTAGTTTGCTGCAAAACTCAGTTGTACCCCATGCACACATCACATCCAGTAAAAGAATAAGCCAAACAAGGGAACTCTGTAGATAAACAACCTAACCTCCAAATCCTCCAGGAAGGGGGAAGTGGGGGGGGGTAAGTAAGAATGTGAGGCGAGATGGACTACATACATCGAACGTTATGGTGAGTACATAACTTCTTGATGTTTTTTTAGTCCTATCTCGCCTACATTCTTACCCATGGGACAGCGTCCCTAGCACCTACATCCTGGGTGGCTCATAGGAAAATACTCCTGAGAACTGTGGAGCCAAAGGACAACCTGCCCCTGGAAACCACGTCCAATTTGTAATGAGAAACAAATGTGTGAGGAGAAGCCCAAGTAGCTGCAGCACCTACATCCTGGGTGGCTCATAGGAAAATACTCCTGAGAACTGTGGAGCCAAAGGACAACCTGCCCCTGGAAACCACGTCCAATTTGTAATGAGAAACAAATGTGTGAGGAGAAGCCCAAGTAGCTGCAGCACATATATCATCCACTGACAATCTGGCTTGATAGGCCGTAGATGTAGAGACGGCACGGCTAGAGTGAGCCTTGACCGGAAATGGCAGATCTTTACCTCCTGCTTGGTAGACGAAAGAGAAACTATATATCCAACTAGATAAGGTGACCTTGGAGATGGGGGACCCCATTCTGTTTTTCGAAAAGGAAACAAAAATTTGATCAGACTTCTGGGTATCTTTTGTTCGGTGCAGATAGAAGCGTAATTGTCTATGTACATCCAACTGATGAAATCTAAATTCTGCCTTGTTCAAAAAGTGAGGATAGAACACAGGCAACTCAATGGATTGATTAAGATTAGACACGGAAGCCACTTTTGGAAGGAACGAAGGGTTTGGTCCAAGAGAGACCCTGTCCTTATGGAAGATTAAGTATGGAAGTTTGATGGAGAGGGCTTGAATTTCTGAAACTCGCCCTGCTGATGTGATTGCTGTTAAGAAGGCTGTTTTCCTGGTCAAGAATTTCAATTCGCAGGTAGCTGCAGGCTCGAAAGGTGGTAAAGTAAGGGCTTGTAGAACAAAATTGACATCCCAGGGCATGATTGGTTCGGACACCAGGGGATGAAGCAACAGAGTACCCTTCAGGAACACTTTGCATAGTCTATGAGCCATGAAACTAGGCTCATTTGCTACATGAAAATTAGAGATCGCTGCCAATTGAACTTTGATGGTAGCTGATGCGGAACCCTGATGGAAAAGCATAGGCAAAAACTCCAAGACTGAAGCGATTGGGGCTGTGTAAGGATCAATGCCTCGAGTATGTGCCCAGATGGAAAACCTCTTCCATTTACTAGAATAAATATTTCTAGTGGATGGTTTAGGAGAGGACGATAATATATGAACCACTTCTGGTGAGAAATGATGAAGCCTAACTAATGATGGAAGTGGAGTAGCCAGGCTGTCAGCCGGAGGGTCATCAGGGAGGGGTGGAACTGTCCCGACATGTGTGTCAGTAAATCTGGTTGAGGGTCCAGAGACCAAGGAGTAACCACAATGTATTGCTGAAGAAAGGGGAACCATACTTGACGAGGCCAGTGTGGAGCAATCAGAATCATTCTGCTTCCCAAGGATTGCACTTTCTGAATCACCTTTGACAGCAACGGAAATGGAGGAAAAGCATAAAGCAGACCAGAGGGCCAATTGTGAACCAGAGCGTCCCTGGGTGACTCCCCCTATGGGGGGGATCAGCGTGAAGTAGTCGCTGCATTTTGCATTTAGGGGGCTTGCAAAAAGGTCGCAGCAAGGCTGACCCCATCTGCTGAAGATTCGCTCTGCAACCAGACAATTCAGGGACCACTCATAAGGCATCAGAAGAGCTCTGCTTAGCCTGTCTGCAATCACGTTGGATTTCCCCGGAATGTGCGTTGCCACCAGAAACCGTTGGGAAGTTACTGCCCAATGCCACACTCGCATGGCCTCTCTGCACAGAGAGTAAGACCTGGTTCCCCATTGCTTGTTTAGATACAACACTACTGATATGTTGTCTGAGTGTACCGCAATGGTCCCTAGAGGTAGAACACTTTGAAGTGCCTGCAACGCAAGTAGCACTGCTCTCATCTCTAAGACGTTTATATGCAGATGTATCTTGTGTTCTTGCCACGTGCCTTTGACTGTCCTGCCAAGATAATGCCCCCCACCCCATCTGGGAGGCGTCTGTGGTCACCGTGGCAACCGGAGTGGGTGGAACGAATGGCCTTCTCCCATCCAAATTGTTGGTGGAAAGCCACCAACCAAGGTCCTGCTTGCATCTGTCCATGAGCAAAATGGGGTGAGAGAGTGGGAATCTCTGGAGGGACCACTGATCAAAGAGGAGCCATTGGAGAATTCTCATATGCAATCTTGGCTAGAGGGACCAACATAATTGTCACTGCCATGGTCCCTAGGAGCTGGAGAACCCATCTGGCCTTCGCTTGCCTCAAGGGCATCAGCATGTGTATCTGTTGTTGTAAGACTCTGATCCTCTCCTGCGGTAAGAATGCTCGCATTCGAATGGTGTCTAATTCTGCTCCTATAAAGGTGACACACAGCGAGGGCAATAAAGCAGATTTTTCGCAATTTATTGTTATACCCAACTGATGACAGAGTAATGGTAGCGTCTCTGGTTTGAACTAGTTGATGCCTGGTGGGGGGTGGTAAGGAGCCAGTCATCCAGATATGGAAACACTTGGAATCCCTAACGTCTCAAGTGAGCCGTCACCACCGCCATACACTTGGTGAATACCCCGGGGGCTGTGGTGAGACCAAAGGGCACGGCTCGAAACTGGAAATTACTGGCTCCCAGCCGGAAGCATAGGTGACTCCTGGATGCCCTGTCCATCTTTACATGGTAGAAAGCATCCTTGAGGTCGATGGAGCACATCCATACCTCGTCTCCCAACAGTGGGAGAATCGACTGTAGCGTGACCATATGGAACTTGGACTTGTGTACATAATGGTTCAGTTGGCTGAGATCTAATATGGATCTCAGGTCCCATTCTTTTCAGCACCAAAAAGAATCTTGAGTAAGTCCCTAATCCAATTTGGTCTGAGGGGACACACTGGATGGCCCCTTTTTCTAGCAGCTTTGAGACCTCTGAGGCTGCTTGATCCCTTTGACTGGGTGGAACGTCTGGGATTTTTCTGACTGGAGGAAGGTGTGATGTAAACGGAATGAGGTAACCTCCGGAAATTATCCGTAATACCCATCGGTCCTGGGTGATGCTTTCCCAGGCTTCCGGATATAACGAAATTTGACCCCCGACTGGCTTCGGATAAGCACAGCCGGGCACTTCCTTAGGAACGAGAGTAGGGAGAGCCACAAAAGGAATTGTGGTCTCCCGAATTGCGGGGGCCCCCTCTGCCTCTGGGACGGCGTCTCCCTGAATAACTTCCCCCCTCCTCTGCCTCTGGAGGGGGGCTCACCCTGAGCGCCAGGAAAAAACCTCAGTGATTTCTTGTACCAAATCCCCACTCCCCCCCACTGGGCCTTGGGATAAGGCCTAGAAGGAAGGGAAAAACTGACCCCTACGGCAGACAGGGTCTTTCCCTCTTGCTCGCACCTGGTGAGGGTGTCTTTCACTTTGGTCCCAAACAAGGAGGAACCATCAAAGGGGGCGTCAGTGAATGAAGACTTGAAGGCCTCCGGAAAGTGACACAGGCGCAGCCAGGCTTGCCTTCTGAGGGCGACTCCTGAGCTTGCTGCCCTACCCACACCCTCGGCTGCATACGAGATGAGCCACATGGATGAGTTGACAATGGAATTGAGGGTAGAGAACTGGGCGTTAACCGTCTGAGCCACCGCCTCAGGAACGTTACCCGCAAGAGTATCTCCTAACTCCTTGAGGAGATCTCTCTGGAGCAGAGTGAAATGGGACAGGTAATTAAGCGACCGTAAGGTAAAGGTTGCTGACAAGAGGGTATGCTTCCTGTACCGATCCATGGTCCTAGACTCCTTGTTAGGAGGATGGACGGATGAAGAAGACTCTGCTACTTCTTTCTGAGTGGCTGCTGCCACCACCATGGCATCTACAGGGACTCCTTTAGACAGAAACTCTTTGCCCTGGGGGGCGGAAAGAAACTTGTTGGGACGCCTGGGCACGGGTTCTATGGAATCAGGGTTTTCCCACACTCTTCGACACATCAGATCAAGGAGCTCGTCGAAGGGTGGAGACACCCAGGAGGCGGAGGGCTGAGCACCAAAGGCCTTAAGGAATACTGACTCCTCCTCGGAGAGGGCTTTGGATGGCCAGTCCCCTCTTCGTTTCAGTATGTCCAGGATGTCGGAGAAGAAAACATAGTCAGAGGATGAGTTGGGGGACCCTTCCGATTAGAGGTCAGTATCAGAGGTGAGGGACTCATCCTGGGAGTCTATGTGCTTCCTCTTGCATGTCTTGTTTCTAGGGGGCTCCTCAGGCACGAACTCTGAGGGACCCTCAGAAAGTTGGGGACCACTCGTGGGGGTATCCCTAGGCCCTGGTGCTCTGCTGTCCATGGATGGGTGGTGATCAGAAGCTCTCACTGGAGTGGTGGGGGACAGAGTGACCGACCCACCTGATGTAGCTGACGATCTGGCCAGTTCGGTATGCATAGCCTCAAATGCAGGCCCCCCCCTGAAGTTGAGGCGCGACCGGCCTCCAAGGCCATGATGGGGGTCGGAGTTCCCCAAGCCGAGGCACCGAGAGGAAGGCTTGGGACCAAATAAGCCACAGACATCCCCCTCGGGCCCGACCGAAGAATCCTGAGTCCCGAACCCCGAGGAAGGAGCCAACGAGGTCGGAGCCAATGGGGGTACCGTTGGAGCCAAAGGGGCCATCGGAGCTGGCTTAGTAACATCACAAGGTGCGGAACACTCCAGCTCCGAAGACAGAGATGCGCTTGGAGGAGGAATGATCAAAGACAGGGTCGGGACTGGTTCCGGAGCCGAAAATAATTTTGCCAAAACCGGTGACTGGAGGAGCCTCTGAACTACCCTATCAACATCCAAATCCGACAGGGTCTTGGAGGATTTGGAAGACAGGGAGGGAGATTGAGATCTCCTCTCAGGAGAAACTGGTCTGATACTGGGCGATCGGCTCCTAAGAGGTTCCAATAAAATTGGAGCCGACGCCGGTTCCATCAACACCAACACCTCCTGCTGCCCCGAGGACAGTAGAGCCGAGGAGGTCGATGCAGTTTTTGAGATTTTCTCCGGAGGCTCCGATGAAGCTGGCGGAGCCGGAGATCTCTTTTTTGACTTGCCAGATTTAGATGGGAGACGAATCCATAGCCTCTTCAAAAGAGGGTTTCAAGAGTCCCTTTAAAATTAGCTTATTCTTTCTCTCTTGGAGAACTCTAGGACTGAACGCATGACAAAAACTGCAGGACTCCTGCAGATGAATGGCTCCCAGGCAATAAACACAAATGGAATGCCCATTGGTGATGGACATTTTGTACCCACATTTGGAGCACTTTTTAAAACCCGAAGGTTTGTGTTCCTTGGGATCTTTGGACATCTTACTATTCACACCAAAAGGCAAAACACAAATCTGAGAAGAATTACCAGGCGCTCACACCACAAAAATGCGGGAATGAACACTGAACAGTGACCAAACACACACACTACAGAGCAAGTACCAACTTCTCAACAAAAGGGGGTGATGACCACGAGGAAAGGGGATGGCCCAAACCTCTAACTTATACGGTCTAGACCACAGACACACAGAGGGCAAGAAGAGGAGGACTAGGCCCTCTAACTGAAATGGGCCTAGCCAAAGGGAACAGTCAGTGGGATACCTCACGAACAATCACAATCACACGTCAACAACAACACTTTAGACAAATAGCTATGAAAATAGCTTTGAATATGAGCCAAAAAAAAAAACTTTTCTTAAGACAAGAAAAAAGGGTACTTAGCCCAGCCAAGCGAGACCACGTCCGAGCTACACAAGCAGCAAACAAGATCTGGGGATATGGAGCAGTGCACCATGGGATACCTGCTTAGCCCAGCCAATGAAAGACTTAGAGCTAGAAAAATCGTCTGAATCGAAGCCAATACTCTGCTCCGAACCCACAGGTAAGAATGTAGGAGAGATAGGACTATATAACATCAAAGGTTAAATAGGTGGAGGAGTGGCTCCTCCAGTCCATATTTCGTGCTATTAATTAGGCAACCAAGTATATTGTCAGGCCCCACAGATGAGGTGTCCTTTTTTTGGTAAGTACATTTAACACAAGTTCTTTCACGATGGTGAGGGAAATATATATATATATCACAAGGAATATCTCTTATTTGGAAGTGCCTTCTTCACATAAACCAAAGTACTTCTCTTGCACTATTCAAACAATTGGAACAAACAGATGGGTAACTGCAAATTCACCCCTGCTTCAGCACCTTTGTCCCTCATGGATAGGGGCAACGTGTAAATATTTTGCTCATCTCTTGGGTTATTCGTACTTGAAAATATATGACTAGGCTTCTAAAAATCTTCATTGATCAACAACATAGTAAAAACCTATGAATAGTAGCTTCCAGAAATTTTATTTAGCATGCCACTGGAGTAAGAAAGGGGTGTTAAGGGAAAAGGCAAAGTGGAAAATCTGAATAATAAGGTGCAAGAGGTGAAGATAAAGTACCACAAAAACAGGACTGAAGTAAGATGTGCGAATAACGTCTAAGGGTATAATAAAATAAAAACAAAAGATGGCATGACAGGGTAGTACAAGGTTGCACAGGGCAGGCAGAACACCCTTCACATGTGTACTGCTATAGCTATGGCAGTGGGAAGGGCTGAAAGGATGGACGGTTTGCTCAGAGAGCGAAAGAAAGACTCCAAAACAGGAAGTTAACTGTATGTAGTTATGGAATTCAAGGGGAAAGAAGGAGAGGGGAAGGGAAATTGTGATTTTGACAAGGATAAAGGATACTAATTGCAACAAAGTATGGATGGTGAGGAATGCATGGGAGTCTGGATGGCAATCTAAAAAACAAAATAAGACAACAGTGGGAAAAGGGTAGTAAGGAACAGGAAGTTAGGCAGAAGACAAAATTTACTTTTAAGAATGACGGACTGATACAAACTTAAAATCACTACCCTAGAACAGAAATTGACTAGGGAATCAGACTAAAAAGAGAGGATATCAAGATATGAAATGTGCTGGAGTACAAGTATATGCAATGCAGGAAACACATCTGACCCAAGAGGAACATAAAGACATGGGAAGGGAGCACTATTTAGGCAAGCTCATCCTGGGCTCACAAGAGAAAGAGGGGACAATCCATACATATTCATAGCGCTATTTCATTTTAAGTTAAAGAGATAAAAAGATGAAAAGGGGTTGCATGCAGGGAGAAGGAATGGCTTGCTGTGGTACTGATGACAATTACAGTTTTTATTACTCCCAAGGCATCTACAGACCGTTGAGAGAAGTTCTAGATAAGATGATTAAGTTTCAGGAGGGGGCAGGTTTGATTACTGGAGATCGAATAGTAGTCACTAGTAAGAGAAATGGCCATAGATGTAGGTGATTAACAAGAGAAGGGAGATTCCTTAATTCATACTTCCACTTATTGGGATGGAATGATGGCATGTTGCTGGACAAAGGTTACACATTTTACTAATACAGAGTCTGGCCTATCTGAACAGAGGATATATTGACATTAAGCATAGCACAAAAATCCAAGAGGTCACACGTGAGCCCCTAACTTTGTCAGATTACATAATGTAAGGTATGACTCTTGCTTTAGGGCAGGAAAGGGATCTGGAAAGACACTGGAGATTACCCAAATTTTTGCAAGAGAAGAATGAATAGGGAGTTTGTTAGAAGAGTTGAATAGGATGGAAAAGAGTGGGGTAAAACTAAACAAGAAACTAGAGATGAGAAAGAACTTAGGAAAAGAGAAGCAGAAGAAAAAGAAGAATGCCAATTGAGAAACTGAGGGAATTGCAGAAAAGAGGGCAGTTGGAATGTAAGTAGGTTGGGAGGGTGGCCTAACGGTTAAGGTGTTTGCCTTACAAACACAAGGTGCTGGGTTTGAGTCCCACAGGGGATAATTGTCTAAGCTTAAAATGGCTCGCAAGGGCAGTTAGCTTAGTACTAATCTATGAACCTATGAACCTATGGAAGTAAGAAAGAAAGAGAGAATAAAAAAACTCTTCAAGGGTGAGAAGATGAAAAAATCATGGTGAAAAAAGCAGAAATTGATAGGCTGTATTTTAGTTCACTGCCAAAAGCTGTAAGGCTCTAGCAGTCAGGTTACAGCAGCGGGAAGTAGAAAAGGAGTATATAGCCTAAGGAAGGAAAGGGCGCAGAGAGCTTCACAAGCACTGGAAGGAATTCTGCATGCATTTAGGAAACACTCTGTAGACAGTGGCGGCTGGTGACTTCAAATCACAGGGGGGCTGCAGGAGACGCTGAATGGGCGGGGTCAAAGGGAAGGGGTGTGGTCAACCATAAAGGGGAGGAGCTATGCACAAAACCACAAAAAAACTAACTTTAATTAAATACGCTGCCCTGGGTGGCAAACCATCATTATGAAAGTCCAATCAAGACAAAAATAAGTGTAGAATAATAAAAATATTTCAATGCATTGGCTGCATGACAGCTTACTTAATATCTAGATGGAAACAAAAGGTTGTGAGGCATGAAAAATAAATTACTTTTTAAATACATTACTGGAATGCCAGTCAAAATCAAGTATAAGAAAACCAGAAGCACTCAACTCAAACCACTTCTCCTTGCACTGCAGTTCTAATTATAATATATTCAGCTTTATTAAAGTACCAAGCAACTTGCTGAAAGTAGAAATCTATGTGATGCCCCACTTGTAAAAATGTTTCTTATCCAAAAAGACCTGCTGCCTGACAACTTGTTTCATGGGGAAAACATGATAAAAGTAAAAATGAAAAGCAAACAAGAAACAAGCTCAAGATACATTGCTTAAAGGATTACTGTACAGGTTATGGACCACACATGATTGGCATTCTGTTTAGTTTACGGGTAAAGCCTGTAGAGATGACTGGAAGTCTCCAACAAGTGTAATGAGCTTTTAAAATAATGGAATCCTGTCCTTTAATACCCAAGGCTTATACATTATCTAGTCAAGTATTCTCTGCATGGCAACAACAGAAAGGCTTTCAATGTTGGCAATTCTTTAACAGTATGCTTATTAAAGCTTACTTGCATCTACGATGTCAGACAAGCTTACCTTATGGTCATTAAAGCATTGCTACTTAAACACAGAGCAACAGGCACTTTGAGTAATAAGCATAAATCAACAGTACAAAATATGACAGAAACCAGACCATTCTGCAAAATCAAGGACAGATGAAAAGCCACTGTAGTACTTATGCAGTGTGTCCTCCCCATCCAAGGTAGATACAACTACTCCTTGCCTTGCTTGGACACATCCAGAGTCACTACATGGGGAGTGGGGTGCAACAAGCATGTCACAATTTGAAATCTCTCTGGCTGACTGTGATGGCCCTGACACATTTGTCATACCTCTCAACTTCAAGAGCAAGAAATCTGGACAAAGCCATACACAGAAGTGGGACAAAGGCACAACAATAAGGACAATTTTAAATATTGCTCTAATAAACTTAGAAAGATAATAGAATAGGTCTTGCATTAGTATGAATTTTCTGAAGGGTATAAAATCTGAAACTCAAATGTCTGTCATTTTCTAACTTCAGTCTTTAGTGAGTTGTCACTAATTTGCCAAAACACAATTTTATGAAAAATGGACCAAAAATGTGATGCAAAATATAAAATAGACACACAATACAGCTTCTACCTGTCAAAGAAGGGACACTTTAATATTAGTACTGCTACCTTGAGCAGCTGACAAAATAAAAGAATCTACATGCATTTCAAGTAATCTATAACTTTGATTATTACAGTTATTTCTTAATTGTAAACCCTCCATGTTTTCTTCCAAAATTGCTATTTTATGGAGGGATTATTAGGGGAAGAGCAACATTTTGAGCCAAAAATTGGGGACAGTTGAGAGGTTGGCTATGCCTAATTCTATAAAGCAATTTATTTGCATGTACCTCTCAACCTGTTAATGCAGTAAATCTGAACAAGGCCAAATATATTGGGGCACATATAAACAGTACTAAAAATTGCTCTTGTATAAATTGAGACAGTTGATAGAACGGCTCTTACTTTAACATGCATTTTATGAAGGTTATGAAGTCTGAAACTTATTATTTAGTGACTTCTGGCAAATCATTTAGGAATTAAAAACTACAAATTTTATGAACAACAAACCAAAAATAAGAAGCAAAAATCTATTCATTCTTTGAAAATCTGGACAGTTGGGAGGTATAGTTCAGCTGGGCCTGTCTGAGTTTGCTGCCCTCCCCTGACAAAATAATGGTTGAACTGGAGCCTCTGCAGCCATTCCAATTAACCATTACTTGGCTATTTCACTCCATTTACCATAAACACTAATGTGCATACTGCTTTACTTCAATGATTGGACTTCATTTGAAAGTTTTATTTTGTATTTTACAGCACAAACATTAAGTCATCTGTTAAACAAAGCAATGCAGTCTCACAATGAAAACTTAGCATTAAAACGTCTCTGCCCTTGAAACTCACATTCATTGAAACAGCATTGAAACCCACATTCAAAGAAAATACATTTTGCCAGTGGCAGATAAAGATTAATTTTGGGCTGTTTTGAATCATAGGCCCCTTGCATATGAAACATACATGTGCTCTTTGATACACCTTCCTCATTGTACTAAAATTATATTCCTTGTACAATACAGTACACTTGTTAGAGGGTGTTTTAAATTTGTTTTGAACATTTTTCCAGTAAGCAATGAAACAAAACATATGCACCCATAATGGCAAAACTGCCCAGTTGAGAACATTTATCATAAAAAGTCTACTCAGACTTCCACAGTCCACCATTATTAGTAAATATACACAATTCTACAGTCCACCATTATTAGTAAATATGCACAATTCCACAGTCCACCATTATTAGTAAATATGCACAATTCTACAGTCCACCATTATCAGTAAATATGCACAATTCTACAGTGCACCTTTATCAGTAAATATGCACAATTCTACAGTCCATATTTAGTGAATTCAGTTCTTGCCATAGCTGTCAACCTTAGCACAAAAACCTGGACGAAGCCAATAATGGGGGAATACAGTCCCAAAAGTAGGGACTAATTTAAAAAATTCATCTTATAAACTAAGAAAATTGCTAGAAAAAAGGTTGTGCTACTATGTATTCTGAAGAACATGAAGTTTGAAATTCAAATGCCGGTCAATTTTACTGGACAGAACAAAACAATTTTCAGCAGAGACGAGGGATTAATACTGCAGACACGTCTTTGTAAAATGGCAGGGCATCAGAGCAAATCCACACAAACACAGAGGGAGATGCAGACTCCACACAGAAGCCACCCCAACCAAGAATCAAACCAGAAAACCTATAGCTGTGAGGCAACAATACTACCACTGCACCATCAAATCTGCAAAGAATTAAACATTCAGAAACCTGAAGTCTGAAATTCAAATGCCTGTCAATTTTACTGCGACAGAACAAAAACAATTTTCAGCAGAGATGCAGGGATTAATACTGCAGACACGTCTTTGTAAAATGGCAGGGCACCAGAGCAAATCCACACAAATACAGGAGGAGATGCAGACAGAAGCCACCCCAACCAAGAATCAAACCAGAAAACCTATAGCTGTGAGGCAACAATACTACCACTGCACCATCAAATCTGCAAAGAATTAAACATTCAGAAACCTGAAGTCTGAAATTCAAATGCCTGTCAATTTTACTGGACAGAACAAAACAATTTTCAGCAGAGATGCAGGGATTAATACTGCAGACACGTCTTTGTAAAATGGCAGGGCACCAGAGCAAATCCACACAAATACAGGAGATGCAGACAGAAGCCACCCCAACCAAGAATCAAACCAGAAAACCTATAGTTGTGAGGTAACAATACTATCACTGCACCATCAATTATACAAGGAATTAAACATTCAGAAACCTGAAGTCTGAAATTCAAATGCCTGTCAATTTTACTATGGACAGAACAAAACAATTTTCAGCAGAGACGAGGGATTAAAACTGCAGACACATCTTTGTAAAATGGCAGGGCACCAGAGCAAATCCACACAAACACAGGCAGGAGATGCAGACTCCAAACAGAAGCCACCCCAACCAAGAATCAAACCAGAAAACCTATAGCTGTGAGGCAACAATACTACCACTGCACCATCAAATCTGCAAGGAATTAAACATTCAGAAACCTGAAGTCTGAAATTCAAATGCCTGTCAATTTTACTGCGGACAGAACAAAAACAATTTTCAGCAGAGATGCAGGGATTAATACTGCAGACACGTCTTTGTAAAATGGCAGGGCACCAGAGCAAATCCACACAAATACAGGGATGAGATGCAGACAGAAGCCACCCCAACCAAGAATCAAACCAGAAAACCTATAGTTGTGAGGTAACAATACTATCACTGCACCATCAATTATACAAGGAATTAAACATTCAGAAACCTGAAGTCTGAAATTCAAATGCCTGTCAATTTTACTGCGGACAGAACAAAAACAATTTTCAGCAGAGGCAGGGATTAAAACTGCAGACACATCTTTGTAAAATGGCAGGGCACCAGAGCAAATCCACACAAACACAGGCAGGAGATGCAGACTCCAAACAGAAGCCACCCCAACCAAGAATCAAACCAGAAAACCTATAGCTGTGAGGCAACAATACTACCACTGCACCATCAAATCTGCAAGGATTTAAACATTCAGAAACCTGAAGTCTGAAATTCAAATGCCTGTCAATTTTACTGCGGACAGAACAAAAACAATTTTCAGCAGAGATGCAGGGATTAATACTGCAGACACGTCTTTGTAAAATGGCAGGGCACCAGAGCAAATCCACACAAATACAGGGAGGAGATGCAGACAGAAGCCACCCCAACCAAGAATCAAACCAGAAAACCTATAGTTGTGAGGTAACAATACTATCACTGCACCATCAATTATACAAGGAATTAAACATTCAGAAACCTGAAGTCTGAAATTCAAATGCCTGTCAATTTTACTGGACAGAACAAAACCAATTTTCAGCAGGGATTAAAACTGCAGACACGTCTTTGTAAAATGGCAGGGCACCAGAGCAAATCCACACAAACACATGGAGGAGATGCAGACTCACACAGAAGCCACCCCAACCAAGAATCAAACCAGAAAACCTATAGCTGTGAGGCAACAATACTACCACTGCACCATCAAATACGCAAGGAATTAAACATTCAGAAACCCTTAAGTCTGAAATTCAAATGCCTATCAATTTTATTTAACATTTTTTAATCAGGACAGTCTGACTTGGAACAAATAAACAATTTTCAGCAGAGGCCCAGGAAGAAATAATGCAGACATGTCTTTGTAACATGGGAGGGCACAAAAGCAAACCCACACAAACACAAGGAGAAGATACAGACCCCACAAAGAAGGAACCCCAGCCAAGAATCAAACCAAGACCCTGCATCTGTGAGGCAACAAGGCTACTACTACGCCATCAAATATCAAGCATTGCAACATTCACAAACCACAGATATTATGAGGAACAGATCAGATCGAATATGAGGTAAAAATCTGAATTTTTTTTACAAATGGTGGTGGGTAGGGAACTCAAGTCTTTAACACCTGCATACAGGGTACAGGGTTCAAGCCTGAGGCATTCCCTACCACACCACCATAAGCACCTGGGGCATTTTCACACACACACACACACACACACACACACACACACACACACACACACACACACACACACACACACACACACACACACACACACACACACACACACACACACTCCAGTAAAGCACAAGCACCATACACAAACTCCAGTAAAGCACAAGCACCATACACAAACTCCAGTAAAGCACAAGCACCATACACAAACTCCAGTAAAGCACAAGCACCATACACAAACTCCAGTAAAGCACAAGCACCATACACAAACTCCAGTAAAGCACAAGCACCATACACAAACTCCAGTAAAGCACAAGCACCATACACAAACTCCAGTAAAGCACAAGCATACACAAACTCCAGTAAAGCACCATACACACACATTGTAAATTACAAAGCACAACCTCAATAAAAATAAAGGCACCTTACCTGAATGAATACATCCAGAACGTCCGACATACATCCTTCCACAAGATACTGAAGACCCGAGATCCTAATGCTCCTTCCCGATGCCGACGAGATCCCTGCGGCTCTGTCCCGAGTCCCTGCTGCAAGAGGAGCAGTCGGTCGACGCTGGCGGGTCTGTGCACTGTAAAAGTGCACAGACGTCTCCTGTGTCCCTCTATGGGGACGGCGAGCATGCATAGACCGATAAGTCGGGACTCGGTCTATGTTGCGTTAAGTCCGCGAAATTAAAAAAAATATTTTTTTTTATTTTTCATTTGTTTTTCTTTTTTCTTTTTTATTTTTGAGGGGGCTGCAGTCCGGCAGCCCTATGCCACGAGCCGCCCCTGTCTGTAGACCTGTTTGGCTAAAAAAAGGGATCACTGCAGGGAATAAAGGAAGGTGACCCAGAATGGGAGATACTAGCTGTGAGAGGGCTAGTACAACAGGAAAACCAGATACTTTTTTTAACAGATTACAAAATATAAGTTGAAAAGGACACAGCAGAAAAAGACAAGGGGGGAGACAAGGAGAAGTGAGGAGTTTCTACTTGAACTGTAGGAGATGGTAAAGGAAAAAATATGGGACATCTGGTTGCAATTATTTAATAAGATTCTGAAAGCGGCTCCCCCTCTGAACACAAAGAAACAGGCCACAATTACAGTTAAACTTGAAGGTAAGAATCCACGGTCTCTGTCCTCATACAAACTAATTTACTTACTCACTTACATTTGTTTATTAGGAAAAATGCAACCGGGCATAGGTGCCCTTATTCAGTGGAGGCCCACAGAAAAAAGCTCCAAGGTATCATATTTAATGCAATCAATCAATATTCACAATAACACATTTAAAATGCAGTTGCAGTGAACACATAGCATAACTGTACAACTTTACAAACAGAACAGTGGTGTATAAGATAGGTAGGAGTAAATTAAGAAATCAACTACAGGAGATGAGCAAGTTTGAGTGTTAACAGAAAAGTAGTGCTGGAATAGTAATTTGGTTGTACCAATTAGAAATAGGTATAGTAGTTTAGAAAGTATAACAAAGTGACGTATTATAAGGGTATAAGCAGGTTAAGTGATTTAGTGCTCTAAAAGTAGGTACAAGAGGTGATAAAGGATGTTAGAAAGCCATGTCCCAGATGAGAAGCAGAGAAAAAGACAAGAGGCAGAGAAGTCTTTTACCAATAATTTATAAAGATGAATATGTGTGCTAGACCTGACTGACAAGAATTTTATTTCAAGTTCTAGCTACACTGTTGGAATACAGACTGAACCTAGCAGCCTTTGTTGGTTTGTAGATGGTAAGAAATTATTTATTATTTGACCAAAGGAGACGATCTGGAAGACAGTATTGGAGTAGGGGTCTTATTGCTGGGCAGGTGGATGGGGTATTGGTGATTTTACGGGTTAAGATGCGCCAAGTATAAGACAGTAGTGAGTAAGCTCTAGCCAGTTAAATGTTCTTACTGCTAAACAGTGTCTGGTCCGGTGAGGTTTGCTGCAGATGAATCGGACAACTTTGTTACAACACTGTTTAAGTTTAGAACCAAGTGAGGTCATGATAGGGGCTCCATATATCAGAGAGAGTGAGAGGTAAGTGGTATATAGAGTCAACTCGGCAGAGTCCGTAAGGAATTTCCTGTAAGGTGTTTCTTTACTCTATGTAGGGTGCCTAGTTTTTGATCAGCTTTTTTGATGGTGCTGTGGATATGTAAATCAAATTTAATATTACTGTTGATCATCAGGCCAAGTAGTTTTATATGTGGGAGTAACTTCTATCATGGTATTTAAGGAAGATACCATTTTTTTTTATTTAGTATCAGATTATCCTATAGCTAACTTTCAATAGAGTTAAAGGCGTGTTAGGTTTTTGGAAATGCATACTAGGGTAGAATAGTCAGCGTATTGTACGAGAGAAGCTTGCTGAGAGGATTTATACATACATACAAATGTTTCAAACATGGGCTTTAATGCCCTTCTAGCTTGCCAATATACCAAAACACTTGTTCCCATGATAAATGTCCAGGCTGTTCTTAAAAATATCTAAACTAGTACTTGCTTTAATGTAATTTGGTAGTCTGTTCCATGCATCAGCTACTCTGTCAGAGAACAAATTACTACACTTCTCATTCCTATAGAATCTTCTACATAGGTTATCTGATGATTCTCTAGTACTTTTTGATAACCCCAAACATTCCCAGAGGTAATTGTACCTAAATGCCCTATATACCTGAATAAGATCTCCTGTTAAATATCTGTAAGAGACACTGTACAAGTTCAGATATTTTAGTCTTTCATAATAACAGACTTTCACATCCATGGATGCCCTTGGTATATTTCAGCTGTACTCTTTCCAGTTTATTCATGCTTGTTTTCCTACAGGGTTTCCATATTGTTATTCCATACTCAAGTTTGGGTCTAATGTAACTAACAATGACTTCATTATGTTTGATTTCCTAGACTTTATAAATCTTTTAATACAACCTTTAGGTCTATAACTATCATTAGCCAACTGGTTGATATGATTAGAATAACTCATAGCTGACTCTACCCATATACCCAGTCCTTAAATGAGTCTACACTTTCAATCACTGTGTGCTGTATTAAACATTCACCTTTCAGTTTATGTCTCCCAAAACTCATATGCTTAGTTTTTGATGTATTTATCAACATATTATTCTCCTGTGCCAAAATAGTCAATTTAGTCAAATTATTTTGCAGACATGCCTTATCTGTAAAACTTACAGTTTACCCAATTTCAGACAGTCAGCATATAGACCGTAGAACACCTCAGATGAAAAAGTAAGGTCTGAAAGATGAAATCTAAACAAGTAAGGGCCTAGGACAGAGCCCTGTGGGACACCTTGACTGTAACCAAGGATTTCACCCATTCAATTGGTGTGTGATACTTGCTATGTCCTAATTTGTAAAGCCCTGCAGCTATCCATCTTATAAACAGTACGTCAATACCTAGTTGTACTCATTTATCGATCAGTGTTTTCTGTATGACCCTAATACCTCTCAACCTGGAAACATCAAAAATCTGGACAAGGCCCATGAAAAATAGGTACAAATCTTACGCTGTTTAACATCAAATTTGCATACATAATTATGTAACCACACCCACTCCCGTGGAATTGTGGGATACCAACTTTCAAACGCAAACTGAAGAACAGACAACCAAAATATGGCACCAGAGACCCCCCCCCCGCGCAGCCATTCCAATGTCCCATAACCTATTGCACCCCATTTACCATAAACACTAATGTGTGCATACTGCTTTACTTCTACAATGATTATTTGGATTTTATTTTTGCATTTTGTAGCACAATGCACAAACACTAATAGAAATCTGCTAAATAAAACAATACTGTCTCACAGTGAAAACAGACTTGGCATTAAAACCTCTCTGCCCTTGAAACTCACATTAATTGAAACCTACACCACATCCAAAGAAAATGCATGGCTAGTGGTGGGTAAAGATTACCTTGGGCTGTTTTCAAATCACTGGCCCCTTGCACACAAAAGAAGAAACATACATGTGGTTCTTTGATACACCTTCCTGACTGTATTAAATTATATTCCTTGTACAGCACACTTGTTAGAGCACATTTTAAATTTATTGTTTGAACACTTTTCCAGTAGGCAATGAAACAAAATGCATGAACCAATAATGACAAAACTGCCCAATTCAGAACATTTCCATCATAAAATCTATTTCCACACCCACACAATATATATCTATATATAAAACAGAACAGTAGTGTAAGCCATAGGCATCTTGCATAGCTTCTTGCACTTATTTTCAATTTCAGGGTTTTTTTTTTTTTGGGTGGGGGTGACATTTTGGAAAGTTGCTAAAATAAAATGTTACGTTACCACGATGCATTTCACTGCCAAGTCTTGAACCCAGGAAGACCCTGTGCACTACAGTCAGAAAAACATACCACTACACCAAATCAGCAGTTTCATGAAAGACAGGAAGACAAACTTAAATGGCTATCATTTAGTGAATTCGGTTCTCACTTGTCACCATAGTTCTCAACCTCTTGGCACAAAAAACCTGGACAAAGCCAATAATGTGGAAATAAAGAATTCAGTTCTTACTTCTCACCATAGCTCTCAACGTCTTAGCACAAAAAACCTGTACAAAGCCAATAATGGGGGAATACAGCCCCAAAAATATCTTATAAACTTAGAAAATTGCTAGAATAAAAGGTTTTATGTCACCATTTATTTTCTGAAGAATACGAAGTCCGAAATTCAAATGCCTGTCATTATTTAGTGAATTCAATCCTTAAGTGATTGCCACAAAAATGCTGAAAACCACAGACTTTATGAGGAACACATCAAAAATGAGGCATAAATGTGGTGGTGGTTAGGGACCTCAGGCTTATAACTACCTAAATACAACTGTCCAAGTTCAAAGGACTGACTATTTACGGTCTGTGGGACCACTCTTTGATCAAGACTGCTGTGCACTTTAATGTGTTTTCACCTTTCCCTACTTTTTGTGACCGTGGGGTTTGTATATATAAATTTTGGGGTTGTGGGAAGTTGTCTTTCTGCAAAAATACTTATTTAGGAGACATTTAGTTAAGTATTTCCCCAGTCTGTTGAGGCAGTACAGTACTTTTTTGCTAAATCATTCATCAAGGAAACAAAGGGGAAATGCACAGAACAGTGAACATGACTAGAATACCTTTATGGCATGACAGGAAGACCGAAGGAGTGAATTTAAGTCACTGAGTAAACTACCAGAGGAAATTAAAATGTGTAAAGCTCTGTATACTTTCAAAATATCATTGGGCAGTCACATGAGGTAAGTAAAATGTAGGATTTGGTAAAAGGTGGCATTCATATCCTGTCCCTTTTGATGTTATGACATGCTATATTAATAAGTTGCAAGATATGTTTGAGAAAATTAAATGTCTGTTCACTTACATTTGTTTGCAGGATGAATGTCTCATGAAAAGAAAGTGTGTATTGCATACATAGCAGTTTATGGTGTGAAATATTTGTTTTCCAACAGTGCATCATAACCTTAACTATCAATGTAGAATAAAAAGTCATGAATCTTACTGGTAATTCTTTGATGACTATTCTGTGGGTTTTTTTAATTCTAATATATATGGGTCAGTTCCCCTTCCATTACTTGTAAGGAAAGTAGCTTTCTCGATCTGTTCCCTGCAAGACCCATATGCCCAAAACATTTAATGAGGCCATGGTTTCTGTACTTTAACTAGATAAATGCTGGTGAAGCTCCCCATATCACCTTATTCATGTGTGTTAATCCTAATGCTAAACTCTACCTCCACAGGTCCGAACACCATTACCTTAAAATACATCTTTTTCCTTAACAGCACTGCTACAAAAGATGCATACACACACTCAGGCACAGACAGACACACACACACTTACTTCAATCCCTTCCATTTGCTCTGCTCCGACCAGAATTCGGCGAACGAAAAGAGAATGATTACGAATAATCCACTTCCAAAAGACTCCTTTAAGTCGCTCGCTTCCTGCGCATGCAGCCATTCAAAAATCCAGCCAGAAATATGTGGTCGTGACCGTGCATAAATGCATGTCATTACTGTTTAGGCTAGACTGGTGGCTTTGAGACAGACTTAGTTAGTGCATGTCTGCATGAAGTTGATTGACAATGACAGTACACCATTTTTACTAAATTGCATAAATGCAAACAAAGCGTTGGGAGGTGACTCGGGACCATAATTGCCCATCATAGCACTTCCAAGGGATACACTAGGGGCTAGGGCGGGTTAGAACAAGTTTAGTATACTTTAGTAATGTATGTGTAAAACAGACTCACTCTCGTGATGTAGTGTAAAACAGACTCTCTCATCTCACAGACTCGCACACTGTATAAAATAATATCATAAAATGCATATATCATGCAAAAAAGGATTTTCTATTGGGTTAACCAAGTTAAACTAACTTGCCTGCAGGGGACGGGGACGGGGTGGGTGTGTGTGTCTGTGTGTGTGCACTGTGTGTACGATAAACTGATTACATGAGTAACGTGTTGTTGACTGCTCACTTCCTCAGTCCTCCTCATCTGAAATCCGACAGACTGGCAGGCTGCACATGTAGCTGACATCACCACGCACGACTCCGCACGATGATGTCATGCTCAAAAAATACGGAAAAAAAAAAAAAGCAATGAAAAAAGCCTGGAAAATTGGAAATTAAGGGGTGCTACTCGGGAATCATGGCACCCCAATATTTGGACCCCAAAACTCAGCAAATACGAGTAATTCAGGATGGTTGGAAGGTATGATGACCCTGTCAAATGCTGAAGTTAAATCTACATAAATTATATCTCGGCACAATTTTTCACTCATAGCTGTTATTATACTGTTATAGAACATCATGTTACAGGTGGTAATAGCTCTATTTTCAACATATGCATGCTGATATATGGTTTCAAGTCCCAAACTATCCAGTTCTGACAATACCTTATCCAGTATAACCTTCTCCATTATTTTTCCACAACATGAAAGTAGACTTAAGGGTATATATGATTCTGGGTTTGTCCTACTCCCCTTTCCCTTAAAGACAGGTTTAATAAGTAGTGCACGTCTCCAATCTTGAGGAATCTCCCACATTTATATGACCTATTGAATAACAGATATAATGGTAGTGTAAGTTCTTGCTGAAGTGTTCTCGGGTCATTGTTACTTACTCAGTCTCCTCCCTGTACTTTGGATCCAGTTTGCACAGTTCTTTTTCATTATAATCTAATTTGATTCCAGTATCTGGGGTTACCTGGATGTCACTAGGACAACTTACCACCCCCTTTTGTAGAGCCAAACTGTTTTGCATAAGATTTTGTAAATATATCTATAATCTGTTGTGCCTGTGAATAAATTTTAGAATCTGCACATAGTTTTGATTTATGTACAATTTTAAATCATGATTACAAACATTTTGTGTCAAATGGTGAAGAAAGGCTAGCTGGATTGCTGCCTCAGATAATGCACAAGGATAAAACAATTTTTTTTGGGGGGGGGGGGCAAAGGAGAGCAGATAATAACATTACTGATCCCTAAAGATGCACTACAGCAGAAAAATATAAGTTGACCTTAATGTAATTGGATGCTGAGAAGGCATTTGATAGGGTGAGAAGGAGGTACTTGTTTCATCTGTTGGGACATTAGGAGTCGCCAAAGGAATGGGTGAAAATATTGGAGAATATAAGAGGGAGCAACAGCAAGAACATTAACAACTAGGGTATCAGAGAAACCTCTGACAGAAAGAGGAGCAATGCAGGATTGTCCTCTGTTCTCATTGCTGTTTGCACTGTAATGCAACCACTGGTGTGGATGATTCAGATGTGGAAGCAGAAACCAAAAAAAAAATTCACTGTATGCAAATGGCATATCATTAATGCTAACAAGTCGAGATGAACATTCAATTAAAGTAAGGCCGATACTGGAAAAGTTTTTGGGGACGGGGACAGAATACAGACTCAACCATGCAGACATGCAAGCAGAAGCAGTTAACTTGGAGATGGCGAGGATCTAATAAAGGGAAGGAGAAGGGATATGGAATTTGGCTCAAAGATGGAATGGAAAAGTTCTTACTAAGTACAGACAATGGGGCTTATAAAGCTAGACAACTGCAAAACTAGAAACATTAAGTTGGCTATAGATCAGAGAATGCAGATGGGCACAGATACTAACTTTATATCAGAAGCAAGTTCAACTCCAGGAAAAGAATATTTAAAGAAAATGAAGTTAACTGTTTAGTGAGTTCAAATGGAAAAGGTAAAACAAGGGCAACATGGGAATATGTTGCAAAGCCAACTAAAGAAACTACACTGGGAGAAAATAGATATGCCCATTATCATACAGGTGTATCAAACTGCAAACATTTTAAGACTTACTGACTTCCTGTATGAGGTGAATTGGAAGGATATGATTATGGAAAAGGAAGGGATAAAAGAGAAGATGTAACAGAGTTGCGGTTAGATACCTTGTAGGAGGCTAGAGATGCTCATGATGAAGGAGTAACAAAAGAGTTTTAGGGTTTAAAGCAGACTGCGAAATGTAGGCTCTGAAAAGAACTGCTTTTGCCAATCGCAGGCAAGAGTGGACAGTGAGAAGTAGAATGTGGTTTGGAGATGAAGAAAAAGCAAAACAGAGTGCACTATTAACCAAAGCTTGGAAGGTTGTAAAAGGGAAATATCACTAGAAAATGAATTAAGAGTGGGAATATCTCAGAGTAGTTATGAGGCAGAGGACACTACAGCAGAAAAGGGGACTGAATATGGAGAAGCCTGAGACTGTAAAAGAACTGAATAGGATAATAATGGTGGAAGGCATGAGGAATGGGATGGTTAGGAAAGGAAAGGCCCAATTGCAGTTTAGTGGGTGTGAAAAAAATGTCTAAACTAAAACAAAGGTGGAAAACAGAGCTGCAGGGCAGATAATGACAGACGAATGGGCTTAAATAGTGCAAAACTCATTAAAAATGTTACTAAAGCACAAAGATTCTGCATTTCTGCTTGAAAATGCCTACATAAATGACACACAATCAACATTAACCAGAATTTTTCCAGGCTGAGTAACCAAATACTGGAGAAGTTGTACAGCAGAAAGGGGTATTGGGGAGCATATCTGGAGCTGCAACAAACTGACAAGCTTCAAATTGAAAACGCAGGAGCTGCTAGACAGATATGTTCCAGACACAGGGGGAATGAACAAAAAATTATACCTCTTAGGCTACAGTAGGGCTATACTCAAAGGTAACAAAAATGATAGAGACAATGGCCAACTGGAAAAAGGTGATGCTACCAAGTGGAAGACAGAATGCACCAAAAGTTGAAGAAAGGAAACAGATAATTGTGCAGATAGCAAATAAGGAAAAAGAGATGTCAAGTGCAGGAAAATGGGGAAAGAAATGGGACCCTTAGGAGAAGACGGAGAACATGTAAAAAGAAAGGGAAAAAGAGGAAAGATTAGGATCTCCCTGATTATTTAGATATAGTAGGAAAGAAAAACAGGAGAGTTTGCAAGGCCAAAGCAAATTATTTATTTATTTGCAGTTGGTTTACCAGGATAGTCCATTGGGCCAATAAGAACCCGTTTTCAATGGAGTCCTGGGGAGAAAAGCTCCAAAACAAAGGTTACAAAAGAGATTACAGCAGTTTACAATTTCAATCATTTGTAAGTTAAAGACACAGCTTTAAAACATTGGTAAACAAAAAAGATTACAGCAGTTTACAATTGTGGTAATTTGTGGGTTCAAGACAGAACAAAGATTAAGCATTTACAAAGGGATTTTTTTTTTTTTTTTTTTTTTTACAGTGGAGTAAGGAACTTCTTAGCCAATCAAAGACTAGGTACAAGGCCTAATGGTCACATTCCTTTTTATATTCCAAATATAATCATGTGCAATGAACAGCGAGGTGGAAGAATCAACAGGACCAAGTAAGATATTGAGACTGAGTAGAAAGAAGTTAAGGAGTAGAGGGTTTTGATTAGGAATGTGGCCATTAGGCCTTGTACCTAGTCTTTGACTGGCTAAGAAGTTCCTTACTCCACTGTACTGTAAGAATGAAAACACCATCTTAATAAAATGCAGCGGAATAAAGACAGTTCACTTAGACTGTCCATTTTTGATGACTGTCTTATAGATAAGTTAGATAACATATTCTTGAGGCTTAACCAACCAATTCTGCAGTCCAAGCAAGGGAAATATACATTAAGTGCATGTTTATACTCTAGGCAGGCCAAATCCAACTAGTTACATCTAATATTACAGCATCTCCCTTTCTGCAAGCATTAAATTGAAATATATGGTTGGCTTTCATAGTCTCGAGACTGTCTTAATATATTCCAATTTGGCCATCTCTCTCTTTCAGAGAACAACCTTAATTCAGTATCTGCTTCTGCTACTTGATTTAAATCTTTGATTTTTGCCCCCAACTCTTTGCTGGTTTGCTTGTGCCAAGATACAGATACTGAGATACATATTCTAAGTGGCTCTCATACACAATTATTTTAAGGCACGGCTTTCAACACATGCTGCATATGAATTGTATTTCCCACTCTACTGCCCCATCAGTGTTTGGGAGCCCAGCTTATCTGTGCAATATCTTAGTCATGCCACTAGATGGCGTTTCACATTATATGTTAATCTGATAACAGTCTGCTGTAGCGCTTTCTATAGTGATGTACAGTTAGTTAATCGCACTGCTGCTCTATAGGATCATATAATTATCCATTTCTTTTTCTGCACAGTTCAACTGTGTCTTATTCCTTTTGAACTACTATATTTTACTGCTTTGTTTTGCTTGCCTTCACTTGTAGTGTGTTACAAGGATAGAAGAGTGAAAACATTGATTTAATTACGTATTAATTGCATACTTCAACCAACTATTAGTTGTAACTGAATACTATGCTATTGCCTTCTGAATACCAAGAATTACTTCAAGTGTGCTCGTCTTTAATGGTATTTCACCAATAAAACAGAACAGTGTAATATTGTTTTATGCCTAACAACTCCCAGTCAGCATTTATGCTTTCTCATATTCTCTTGCTTTCTCTGTCTCCTGTTTGTTTGTTTCTTTCGGCTTTTCCCAGTTAGGGGTTGCCACAGCAGAACTCCGGTCCGCTAATGATTGGCAGTAGATTTTGATGTGCTGGCTTGCCGGGCCTAACGCACAACCTTCAACGAAGGAACGCCCATTCATGCATGTCGCCACACAGAAGACGCTCTAACTGAGAATCGAACGGGCAACGTCTAACTGAGGCGACAATGCTACCGCAGCACCACCACTGCAGTCTCTGTCTCCTGTACCTACCTAATTATCTCCTTGTTCAACTAATTTCTCTTTCTTCCTCTCCACCTTGTGCTCTCTATCTTATCCTGTACCCTACTGCTATCTCAGCCTTTCATACTCTCATCCTGATTAACCTTTTTCTTTTTTCTCTCCATTTTTTCATGTTACTAGGCAGTACACCAAGCCCTGACCTCTCCTCACTACCAGTCAAACAGAGGTCTAGAAAAACTACTAAATTAAAACAAACAGCATCACTCCCGAAGGAAACTATTAGAATATTTTCTGCTGGATGCTCAGACCTCTCAGCGGGATATTTTTCTACTACCCCAAGGATCCATTCTAGGGCCCCTTCTCTTTAAAATGTTTACTAATAATCAACACTCTGTCTGCTGCACCTCATCTTTGAAACAGTACGCTGATGATTCTACTCTTATTACCCTCTCCAACAACCCTACTGACATCCACTCCCTCACACAGACTTCTTTTAACACCATTGAGCACTGGTTAATCAATAACCAACTCATCCTTAACTCAGGGAAAACTAAGCTTCTTCTCTTCCTTCCAAAATCTATGTCCAACCTTAAAACTTCCTTCAGTCTCTCTTCCCTAGGCAACACCATCATTCATGCTGACTCCCATACCAAACTTCCAGAAATTACAATGGACGATAAACTGAAATTTGACCATCATATCCAACAATCCATCAAAAAGACCAATCAAAAACTTGGTCTACTATACAGAAACAAAAAATTCTTATCCATCACATCAAGGACTAGCTCAAGCCTACCTCCTCCCTTGCCTATTCAATGCTTCTCCCATATTTACCCACCTTCAAGAAAATGTCATAACCAAACTGGAAAAACTTATAACCAGATAGTCAGACTTGTCTGTAACTTCCCTTACAAATCCCATCACTGTCTTGTCCTTAAAACTTACAGTGGCTCGAATTCCCTCAATTACTCCAACTTTCTCAGCTATTGATGACACATGCTCTACTTTACAAACCTACTAATTGTCCCTCCCTGTCCAACCTCCTATCCCTATACAAACCTTCACGACCTCTCCATAGTGCTGACCAACTGTTACTCGACATCTACAGCCCTAACAAAACAATAGGCTGATTACTTTATAAATGCTCCATATAACAAACTTGGAACAAACTCCCAACCAATTTACATACTATCCAATCTCCAATTAATTTCAAGAGAGAACTGAAGAACTACCTTGCCAACTCTTCTTCTTGCACCTGTCACCACCCTACCTAACATATACTCAACCAAATGTTAGACTACAACAATTTCCTGTCTCCCTACTTTAATATAACTTTATAAAAACTGTTACTGTGGCACCTCAACTGTACCGCTGAGCAATACTAAACTTAAATCTCTTCTTTTTTCTTCCTTAGCTGCTAAACTTCCCACCCTCCTCTCATTTCTGCTTTCTTTCACTCTCTGTACTCTCCTAATCTTTCCTCCAACACCTCTACCTCTACTCATGTCAATATTTCTTCCTCTCTACCTACTTGGTTTTAGTCATTAATTATTTTCAAGTCCATTTCTTTATGTTGCCTTTTATAAAACTACATTTTACATGTTTCTACCTCTTGTACTTTTTAGCTATTAAAGCACATTAAACAATAAACAAGGTAAAAAATTCTGCCACGACTGCTTGCCAAAGTGAAAATGAAGCTTTTAACTGTTAATTTTAAGAGCTTTTCGTTTGCCTAATATGCAAACTTCCTCAGAAACCGTATAAAAATTTAAAAACAATATAGACTCAGGTGAACACACTAACCAATCTTGTTAGAGTGTAACTCACTCCTTACTTCCTTAAAGGCACACAGAAATACTAAATGTGCTATTGTAGAAAATATATAAATCATCCTTCACTGAACTTAAACATATTACATTAAGGGTGGCCCTTTGCCTTTGCAGCTTGAAGAATTAGAGTTATTATGGCAAATTAGGCTGAGTGCATATAATTTTCCAGGGTTAAATGAAACCTGTTCTTTAAGCAGCATTTTAAAACTAAAAAAGTTTGCAGAGATGACTGAGTGTTTATACACTCTTATTGTCCACTATGTTTTTATGTATGTACAACTTGAGTTAATGTGTTGTCAGTAATATGTCTTTTATAGTTTAGAGTCACTAAGTATTAATCAATGTAATGTTCACTTAGTAGTTGGTAGACTATTTTATAGCTCGTTTTATTTTATTTTATTCATATGTCTATTTCATTTTTGTTCAACTTGCATTTTTTATTCTGTATTTTTATGATTTTCAAACTTCACTTACGTTGATATGTTTAAGTTCAGTGAAGGATGATTTATATATTTTCTACAATAGCACATTTAGTATTTATGTGTGCTGTTAAGAAGTAAGGAGTGCGTTAAGCTCTAACAGGTTTGGTCAATGTGTTCACCTGAATCTATTTATACTATTTTTAAATTTTTATTATGCTTCTGAGGAAGTTTGCATATTAGGCAAATGAAAAGCGCTTAAAATTAACAGTTAAATAAAAGCTTCGTTTTCACTTTGGCAAGCAGTCGTGGCAGAATTTTTTTACTTTTTAGCTATTGTTTTTGCTGCATTTTATACTTTTTTAATGTCCATTTTACATGAATGCATGATATGTGCTCATATTCATATACGGCATGAATGTATGTAGTTACTTATGCAAATTCACATTACTTTTGCTATTGTTATTGCAGTTTTAATTTATTTTTTTCATTTGTATGGAGCTTTTCTCCTTGGGTCGCCACTAAAAATGGGCCACCAGACTAACCCAGTTAACAAAAGACAAATAAATAAATAATGTGTCATTCTATATAAATAAGTGGGACAATTGTGTATGAATCTTTACATATTCTACAGCATAATTCTGTTAATGACAATTGTTTAATGTGAAATTTACTGTCATTTATTTTTTGTATGGTTCTAAATAAAGTTGGTTGTTGAGAAGCTAAAAAGTATATGCAATGCTTCACCTCACTCTAGACTTATGCCACTGTTCTACTAATGGGTACTTATATTTCCCTTTGCACAGTGGTCTTTAAAAAGATTTTAACTACCTGTACAACTGTGTCCTGCAACTGAAACTTACACATTAATAAGCAACTGTTAAAGATTTCAAGCCAGTCCAAATAACAGAGCTTCCACAGGCCAAAACATTAATCAAGGTGATCTACCAAAATACTCAAGAATTTGGTTTGACACAAATCTATACTTAACATTTCATAGGTTGGTACTAGGCTATCGGTCCTAGGGCCTATACAAGCCTAGTCATAACAATTCCCTAGCTATTTCTTCCCACACTATTTACTTCCCTGGACCCCTGTCTAGCAGGGCGACTGACGTGATCCCGGGGTGAATTTCCTTTCTCCGATCCAATATAGGCTCATAGGTTTAATGCTGAAACTTCTGTGGACAAGATGCTTAAACAGCAAAAGTTAAGCTACAAATCGACCAACACTTTAACCTCAAAAGCAAGAAAAGTTACATGCAGTAATATTCTAATACAGTAATCTGAATGCATGCTTCCTGTCATAACACTAAATAATAATACAAAATTTCAACAGACAACTGAAAATAAAACTATATGTTCAGATTTCTGTCTGGAGAAGGCAAATACAAGGTTAAATGGCTCTACGGCCAGCCCCTGTGATGGGATAAGGATGAAATCTGGACTACAACCCATATGTGTTCTTTAGCCGACTGGGCGCTGGAGGACACAAAATACTGCTGGCACTTACAGAAAGGAATGTAGCTCTGGTTTAACACTTGGCTGGCACCTAGAGGGAGCACTGGGTGTTACATCTGCAAGGAATGAGCTCTGCTATGCACTGTGGCACACTGCACTAACCAGGGAAGAAGGTGTGGAGACGTGCATGCTTCTTGTATGGCAACAGAAAGTGAAGCTTAAGAGATACATCATGTAGCTATGGGGGTTAGCTGGGAAGGAGTCCACTGGGTCTGACACATTAATTCACACCACAAGGTCACATGACTCACCTCTCCAAATGAAATTGAGGTGATTAGTTCTCTAGCCAGGGAACAACCAGGCCACAGGGCTTTTTCCTGGGTTGGAATGTACCTGGCTCTCACTCAAGGAAATAAATGGGTCAATTGAGACAAGGAAGTGGAACCACTCAACAAAACCCATAAATGAGGACAGGATAAAAAAAAAAAAAAAAAAAAGCTAAACCATTCCACATACTGCTAAAGAAGCACTGTTACTGGCAACGTTAATATTCAAATTGTTCTACCTCGATTATTGCAACATCCTCCTAGTCAGAGTGCCCCTTCTACTGATAGTCCCTCATTTCCCTTAAATAATGGGGAGAAAAGTTTCTCAGAATCATCTCCTGCCACCTGGAACAATTTCCACAACTGATTAGAAATGAACAGTATTTTTTTTTTTCATTTAGATAGAAAAACAAACAAATCAATAATAAATATAATGAGTCTCTATGGATACAGATACTCCAGGGATACTGCTAACACAATATTCATGCCTAAAATATATGTTTAGAGTACTACATATATTTTTTCAACTTTTCAGTACTCAAGAAAGGCATATGAAGTGTTACCCATCGACGTTTACTCACCTTTTATTACATTTAATATCTATGCCTTCCTTTAAACTACACTTTGTCTGTTCAATGCTATCACTATGCATAAATAACACGTTCCAAATGTTAAATGATATATAATGTTTTTACATGCAATTGTGCTGTATGACCCAGGACGTAACAGTAAAGAGTCTCTGGAACAGCTCACCTACCAAAGTAACAAATAAGAATAAAAATAAACATCAAGAATATGTGATGGCTCTGAAGGCACAAACTTCTCACAGTACACTTTAAACATGCACATCCCTCTGGCAAACAAACTACACCGAGAAGACTGTGGCCACCATCAAATCCAGGAGGAGAAGCAGAATCTGAGCCCAAACCCAGCATTTTGCCCTCACCCAGTACAGCAGGGATATGACAGCTTGGGCTCGCTCCATGAACAGAAAATAGAAGTTATGTCCTTACCATAACGTTCCATGTGGAGTGTTCATCTCGCCTTTGTTCTTACACATGGGTTCGGAGCCGATCCTCGGCTCCGTGTCGGCCGCTTGCAAGCTCTGCATCGAGAAGAAGCTCGAGACAATCTAATACCCACAATCCCCCTCTGCCTTTACCTCAGATCTAGTTTGCAAGCAAACCAGTCTCTAGAGAGAGCACACTCATGCTTACCTCACATATGCACAGAACTAAGAGTCTATATATAAATATATATATAGACACATACACATATATACACATGTCAACTATGTACACAACATCTGCAAAGCAGAAGCAGAATGCCCCAGGCCAGGCACCAAAAATGAACGTTCTTCTTAAGGGCAGGAGGGTGGGAATGTAAGAACAAAGGCGAGATGAACACTCCACATGGAACGTTATGGTAAGGACATAACTTCTATATGTGATAGTGTTCAATCTCGCCGTTTGTTCTTACACATGGGTAGCGTCCCTAGCTCCTTGTTCCTGAGGAACACACGGAAGGATGTTCTTGAGCACAGTGGAACCAAAGGTTGCCCTGTCCCTAGAAACCTTGTCTACCTTATAATGAGAAATGAATGTATGTGGCTTAGACCAAGTAGCAGCCGCACAAATAGCGTCTAGTGGTAGGCGGGCTGCATGAGCCAGAGATGTAGACACTGACCTTGTGGAATGTCCTTTGGGTTTGTGTAAAAGAGTTTGATTTGAAGAATCATAGACATAGATTATACAATCCGTTAACCACTTAGAAAGAGTTCTTTTGGTAACCGCTAATCCTTTCCTGTTATCAGCAAAGGCCACAAAAAGTTGATCAGTTTTTCTGTGATCTTTTGTTCTATCCAAGTAAAACCTTAGTTGTCTGTGAACATCTAATTTGTGCAACATATACTCCATTTTGTTGGAGTGATTCTTGAAGAAGGTGGGTAATTCAATGGCCTGATTAATATTGTTAATAGAACAAACTTTAGGGAGGAAGGATGAATTAGTTCGAAGAGAAACTCTGTCAGAGTGAAAGATCAAATAAGGGTGCTTGATGGAGAGAGCTTGAAGTTCAGATACTCGCCTAGCGGATGTAATGGCTACCAAAAAGAGAGTCTTCCAGGACAAAAATTTTAATGGGCAAGAGGAGGCTGGTTCAAAGGGGGGCAACATTAATTTAGATAACAACAAGTTTAGACTCCAAGGTGACGTAGGAGATCTAACTGGTGGTCTAATATGAAAAACCCCTTTTAAAAAGGCTTTACAAAGTCTGTGGGCCATAACAGGAGCCCCACATTCTTCCACATGGAAATTTGAAATGGCAGCCAATTGAACCCTTAGTGTGGCAGGAGAAGCACCCTGATGGAACAAGTCCGTTAAAAACTCTAATATTTTATTCAAAGGAGCTATAAAAGGATCCACTTGCTGTGTATTCGCCCAGAATACAAATCGCTTCCATTTACTAGAATATGTTTTAGTAGTGGAAGCTTTATGAGAAGCCACCAATATATTCTGAACTGCCGTGAAAGAAGATCAGACCTGGCTAAGTTGGGAATTGGAGCAACCAAGCTGCTAGATGGAGGGACAAGAGCATGGGATGGGGAGCCCCTGACGAGTGAGTCAATAGATCTGGCTCTGGGTCCAGAATCCAGGGTCCCCGAATGCAGTGTGTCTTCAGGAAGGGAAACCAAATTTGACGAGGCCAGAATGGGGCAATGAGGATTATTGTCCTGTGTAGGTTTCTGGCTTTCTGGAGAAACTTTGATATCAGGGGAAATGGAGGAAATGCGTACAGGAGTCCCGGGGGCCAATCGTGAATCAGTGCGTCCCTGGGGACTTCCCCTGGAGGGGGTAATAGGGCAAAGTAGCTCCTGCATTTGGCGTTCATTGGAGACGCAAACAGATCGCAGGAAGGCTGGCCCCACGTGAGAAAAATCCTTTTCGCCACTGACTGTTTCAGGGACCACTCGTGCGGTAACAGAATTGCTCTGCTCAGCCTGTCGGCTATGACGTTGGATGACCCGGGATGTGCGTTGCTATTAGAAAGCGACCCGTGGACTCCGCCCATTGCCAGATTCTCATGGCCTCTCTGCATAGCTGATAGGACTTGGTTCCCCCTTGCTTGTTTATGTACCAGACTACCGACATGTTGTCCGTCTGAACTGCAATAGTTCCCAGAGGAAGAAGGGGAGCAAAGTGTTGCAACGCTAGAAACACTGCCCTCAACTCTAGAACATTGATGTGCAGATTGTACTCCAAATTGGTCCATTCGCCTTGGACTGTCTGTCCCTGAAAGATGCCCCCCCACCCTATCAGGGAAGCGTCCGTGGTCACCGTAACTGTAGGCGTGGGTAGCACAAATGGTCTCTCCTTGGAAAGGTTGCACGTTTGAAGCCACCAGTTTAGGTGTGTTTTGCATGTGTTCGTTATGAGAATCTTGTGTGTTAGAGGTAGTTGTTGGAACGACCATTGTGCAAACAGTAGCCATTGTAGGACTCTCATGTGCAGCCTTCCCAAGGGTATTGCAATAAGAGAAGCTGACATGAGTCCCAAAACCTTCAGTACCAGTTTTGCTGGAGATTTCCTGGACAAGAGAAGAAGACGTATGTGAGTCTGAAGTGATAGTATCCTTTCTGGAGGAAGTCTTAGAATTAACTGACGTGTGTTTAATTCCGCTCCTATGAACAAGATATTCTGTGATGGCTGAAGTAAGGATTTTCCGAAGTTTACGGAAATTCCTAGGTGAACACACAGTTGAAGAGTATAGTCTCTGGCCTGTAATAGTTGACACTGGGTGGTGGCAGAAAGGAGCCAGTCGTCCAGATACGGAAACACCTGGAATCCTTGGCGTCTCAAGTGAGACGCTACCACTGCCATGCATTTGGTGAAGACCCTGGGGGCTGAGGTCAGACCAAAGGGCAGGGCTCGAAATTGAAAGTGACTGGCCCCCAGCCGGAAGCGCAAATGATCTCTGGATGCCCTGGCCATTTTGATGTGGTAGTATGCATCCTCCAGATCTATTGAGCACATCCAGTCGTCCTTCTGTAAGAATGGAAGGATCGATTGAAGCGTGACCATTCGGAACTTTTCTTTCTTGACGAAGGTATTGAGGTCGCTTAGGTCCAGGATGGGCCTCCAGTCCCCTGTTTTCTTTGGAACTAAAAAGAACCTTGAGTAAGTCCCGAATCCTTGCTGGTCCGCTGGGACTGGTTGGATGACTCTTTTTTTCTAGCAGCTTTGAAATTTCTATAGCTGCTGGCTCTCGCAGATGGGGCGGTACATCTGGGAGTCTTTTCTTTGGAATGGGATGGGATAGAAAGGGTATGTTGTAACCTCTGGTAACCACGCTTTTTACCCACTTGTCTGTAGTTATATTTTGCCAGGCCTGAGGGTATAAAGCTAAGCGACCCCCGACTGCCTCCAGAGCAGGACAGTCGGGCCTCCTCTCAGGAGTGCTGGAAAGGTTTACCAGGGAGTGTATCCCTGTCACCTTGATGCTGCGGACCCCCTCTGCCGCCAGGGTGGCGTCTTCCACCTCTGCCCCCTCCTCTGCCTCTAGAAGGGGCATCACCCTGTGTGCCTGGGAAAGATCCTTGGGGTTTTCGAAACCACGTTGCCCTTTGGGGTACGGTCTGGTTGGGGTGGAAAAACGGACTCCGACAGTGGACAGAGTCTTTCCCTCCTGTTCACACCGGGTAAGGGTCTCCTTTACTTTGGGGCCAAAGAGAGTGGCACCGTCAAATGGGGCGTTAGTAAAGGAAGACTTGAAGGCTTCATAAATGAACATAAGCGCATCCAGGATTGTCTGCGAAGAGCAATCGCTGAAGCTGCTGCCCTACTCGAACCTTCGGCTGCGTAAGAAATCAGCCTCATGGACGAGTTCACAATGGATGTAAGGGTATTAAGTTGCGCTGTCACCTTCTCTGAGACAGCAGCATCTGTAGTACCCTGGAGGGTATCTCCCAACTCTTTGACTAGATCCCTCTGTAGTCGTGTAAAATGGGTCAAATAGTTCAGGGATCGCATGGAAAAAGCCGCTGAACTAAAAATGCGCTTCCCGTACCTGTCCATAGTCCTAGAATCTTTATTAGGGGGATGGACAGATGAGGAAGATTCCGACATCTCCTTTTTCGTGGCCGCTGCCACCACCATAGCGTCCACTGGAACTCCTTTTGTTAAGTAGGTCTTGTCCTGAGGTGCAGTGATATATTTATTGGGTTTCCTTGGGACTGGTTCCACTGTGTCAGGAGCCTCCCACTCCTTGAGCAATAAGTTCCATTAATTCGTCAAGGCGGAGTGACCCAGGAGGAAGAAGGGCGAGCACCGAATGCCTTCAGCAAAACTGACTCATCCTCAGAAGGGGGAAGGGACTGCCAGTCACCTCTCTGTTTTAGGATCTCCAATATGTCCGAAAAAGAGACATCTTCTGAAGGTGACTTAGGGGACCCTTCTGACTCATCTAAGTCAGTATCGGATGTCAAGGATTCTTGTGGAGAATCCAAGTGTCTCCTCTTACACAACCTTTTCCTAGGGACTTCTTCATGGGGAGCATCCGAAGAAGCCTCCGAGGAAGAGGGGGCACCCTTCCAGGGGTGGCTGAGACACTGGTGCTCGACGCTTGGATGTGGCCGTGGGTGCAGAGGAGGATAACGGCCCTTTATGGGGAGGAGAGGTTGCTTCCACTGATGTGGTTGTCTGGGTAGACAACACCTTCCTCATTAGGTTGAACGCCCCCGGGTCCCGAATCGAAGAATCTCCCGGTTCCGAAGAAATGGGAAGAATCCCCGAAACAGGCACCGAAGGCATCGACCCCGAGGACGGAGCCGAATCGATCCGCGCCGAGGGGAAGAGTCGGAACCGAAACGTCGGTTCGACTCTCGGCCCCGGAACCAAGGACAGATCGTCGGCTCCGAGACTCCGGTATCGGGTCCGACGGAGTCGAGGTGAGAGGAACAGACCGAGAAAAGGACGGTTCTGGACCCGAGGGCTCCACAATCAGAAGATCAACCTCTTCCGGCTCCATAGACTGGACAGGTCTCGGAGGAGGAATGGATGGAGACACTGGGAGGCCTTCAAGTTTCGACACCAACTGGGTGGAAACTGAAATAAGTTTGGACAGGGCCGAATGCTCCAATAACTTCTGCACCACACGATCCACATCGACATCGGAGAGTTTGGAAGAAGAACGGGTCGACGGAGCCGACCTCAATAAAGTCGAAGGAGGGAGCTCCATCACCGGTTCCAAGACTCGAGGCTCAGGAACCGACACCAGTTGAACACTCGGCCCCGAAGTCTGTGGAACCGGTGATCTAACTTTACTCTAAGAGCTCAGAGCCGATGACTTGGGCTCCGACGTCTTCGATTCCTTCGAGGATTTCGATGCCTGGTCAGAAGCATCCAGAGCCTCCTGAAAAGAAGGTTTTAATAATCCTCTGTCCATGAGCTTCCTGCGCCTATCTGTCATGACCCTCCCACTAAAAGAGTGACAGATTGAACAGTCCTCTTGTAAGTGGAGAGGGCCAAGGCAGTAGACGCAGGAACTATGGTTGTCAGTCACTGACATTTTTTGGCCACACTGACAACGCTTAAAACCTGATTTCACTTTATCAGACATTTTACACGTAAAATAAGAGTCAAGTCCAGTATAATAGTCAAATCCGGTGAAAAAAAGTCAAATCCGATTTAAATGTCAAGTCCGGTGTCAAATTTAAGTAGGGTTGGTAGGCCCCGAAAAACTCTAACCAATTAATAAACTTAACGGTACCGAGAATTCAACCTACTCAAACACACATACACTCAGTATATCAACTAATCCTTTCGGTTGTCTATGAGAACAAATTATCCAACAAAATATAACAAAAATAAGTTATATCTTAACTTAAGATGCTCGAGCTAGCTCCCAGCGATGCGAACGCAGCAGCGGCAAACTAGATCTGAGGTAAAGGCAGAGGGGGATTGTGGGTATTAGATTGTCTCGAGCTTCTTCTCGATGCAGAGCTTGCAAGCGGCCGACACGGAGCCGAGGATCGGCTCCGAACCCATGTGTAAGAACAAACGGCGAGATTGAACACTATCACATTGACCAATACTGTATAGCAAGCAGCTCTGCCACTAATGGGATCAAAGAGGATTTCTTCCAATATATGGTGATATTAAGGACTGCATCTATGGGAGCTCTGACACAATGTCCACCTACATGAAGATCCTGGATAGCACCTCCAAGAAAGAACTTTCCGGGTAAAGGAACACCAAGAGATGCTTTTCCTTCAAGGTTTTGGACATCTGTTCAAGCCATAAATGCTGATGGACCAAAATGCATCTTGGTATGACCAGCAACACCATCCACACTCCATGTGTTACAGCAAGGGCATGATCTTGTACAGAATGACCGTTTGAAAATCAATGTATCAAATGCGGTAGCTGAAGTCAGTGAAATCCAGAATGGGAAATAAATTAATTTCCTTTGGGCCCATAAAGAGCAATACGTAAATCTTTTAGTTCTTGCTAACCAGTAAGACAACTTCCATAAACTTTTTTTAGCAATACAGTCTGGGCACTGTTCAAATGGCACAGTGACATTGGGCTAAGCCACCCCTGATCGCCTTCATGGGGAGGGCCTGAAATCTCCACCATGTGTTTAAAGGTGATCATGTCTAAAACTCAATTTTTTATAATGGTTCCCCAAACCAAAGTGAACTGAAACTCCACTCATCACGGGCATTACCAAAATGTAGTCAAGACTGCCATGGGCAAACTACTAAGGTCAACAACATGGGCAACTTCATCATCTCTAGACATGGTAAGACTGTGTCATACCCAAGGGCCTTCCTTTGTCACCAATAAGCTGTTTCTTCCTCTTCTGGTTCTGATCAAGTCTAACATAGAAAGATGTAGATGTGGTAGAAGGAAGATTCCAGAAACCATTCAGAAAGGTAACAGCTGCTTCACCTAGAAATCTCAGACCGGATCCATGTCAAGATGTCCAAAGATCATATCCCTATAAAAATAGGTGTTCAGAATGTTGTCCCAGAACTCTTTTTAAAGGGAGGGTATATTCAGCTATATTATTTTGTAGAGGTCTATACCTGAGCCTGAGACCCTAGCCAAAGTATCAGTGAAGTGAAACTGCTGGTCAGAATGAGAGCCGAAGGCTGCTTCCATTTCTAACATTCTTTTATCAGACCTTTTGGTACAGTCTAACAAATTAGCATTAATCTTGTGCAGTTCTGGCATTATTAACTGTAATCCATCTTCTCCCATGCTGTCCATCATCTATTTAGGCAGCAAATTATCAGTGTTAAGTTTCAAGACAGAAGACAGCCTTCCTTAGCTCAGGATTCAGCAAAACTACTAAAAACTTTAGTTTTCTTTTTTGCTTTCTTTTCATCATATAAACTGAATCACTAAACAAAAACACCAAACTTAAGAGATGACTGAACACTGATCAGCTCTTCAGTCTTGTAGCATTAAGATTACAATTGTTTTCCTGGAAGGAGTGGAAGCTTTGTTTACCTGTTCCTTGCATGATCCCTGTAAATATACAAGAAATCCTGCTATCACTACTTTTGTTCACTTAAAGGATTACTCCACAATGACATATTTATCTCCAGCACAAGTGTTTATTATCACGAAGACACGAGATCCACATCTGATTTGCATTTGCCAGTTCTGAAAGCAAAAATCCACATAAAACAGTGAAGCTTGTTTGTCTAAACATTTAAAGTTGAAAAGTTATGTAACTAGAGAAGTAGTCTGCACTAGAGAGGTACAGTTGTATTAGGCACTTTATCGTAACTGCACAAAACTTAGTGTACTCATTGCTGCAGTAGTGAAACACTTGGAAGTTTTGCCACAAAAGACTTGAAATCCAGCCTGATGTCCAGACCATTTCACCTTTCCCTTCTAAGATGAGAGGATACTCTCTAACCTAGATGTAATGCCATCTTCAGTTCATTCTTCCTTCTCTTAGCACCATGAGTCTGGGGTGAGACCAAAACATGAGCAAACTAGATACCATATGACCAAAAGAATGTCAGCCAAACCAGAAGAACCCTTAAAGCTGCCTCTCCAGGTACTAGTTTAACTTGAGGAGGGGTGGCACCTTGTATGGATAAAAGAGTGAGGGGTAAGGCAACAGTCAACTGAATACCCATCCCCATCCTACGATGGCCACAGGGAGGGAAAACAGGGGAAGGAGGGAAATGATGATCAAATATATTATCTGTTGTATCAACAATAAATTATGGCAAGCTCCAAACACAAACTATGTTCATCATGTCATTCACAGCTGCAGTACTGACAACCCTTGGGAAAATTCTCAGACCTGATGAACCACTGGGAGACTGGCCATGAAAAGGTAATCTGTGCACCTGATCCTGTATTATGGTCATGGCAAATCCTTCCTTGCTCCTACAGGTAGTGTCCGGATTATAACTTGTTGAAGGATAGCCTGGTTGCCAGCTCCTCTAAGGAAGACACTGTTGGTGCAGCTCTTGTAGAGTGGACTCTAACATGCATTAGTACAGTCTCATCATGGAAAGATTAACAAAGCGGATGCTGTGATGCAACCACTCAGAGAAGAATTTTTTTTTTTTAAGAGGTGGACTATCCTTCATTACCCTTAGCAAAATCTATAAATAACTTGAGTGAATTTCCTTTCTACTGTAGTCCTTTCAGGGTAGAATCTTAGTTGGTTATGCACAGCCAGGATGTGTACGGTCCTTTCCATCTTGTTCTACAGGGTAAGACAAAACACAAGGAGGTTAATGGCTTGGTTTAGAGAAATTTTTGTCACCACTTTAGACATGAAGTTGAGACTGGTATGAAAGTGTTTCCCTGTCCTTGTGAAGGATGAAAAAGCATTGTTTGGACATCACATTAAGTCCTACAGTTCGCTTTGCCTTCTGGTAGATGAAATAGCCACTATGGCAGATATTCAGGTTATGTACTTAATAGGCGTACCAGTGGCTGGCACCAAATGTGGTAAAGTTAACTCTTCCAACATATAATATAGATCACAAGCTACATACATTAATTTCAAGGGGTCTTACATCTGAGGCCCTCCTAAAGGAATTGATTTAATGGTAATAAGGAATAAGAGAGATCCCAAGGTAAATAAGATGAAACTGCACACACATTTACTTTCACCGAAGCACAAGACAATCATTATTTGTAAAGGTCTGAAACTATTTGAAAATTTTGGACACAGAAGTTCAGTTAGAATCCATACACTCATTCTGACACAATGGGGGGGGGGGACTCTCATCCATTTTGTTACCTATGATTTCCTTCTGCTTGGCTTATTAGCCCTTTTTAAGATATGATGCACAGTCTTGGATAAAATGTGCCTAAAAGGAATGGGAGCAAGATCATCAAACCTGTCAACTTAAGGGTGTTTGGGCTGGGGTGTAGATTAGTGATCCCTTAGTTTTAGATAAAGAGGTGCAACACATTGATGCAGTAGAACAGGTTCTTTTAAAAAAACTTAGCAGGTGGAAGACACAGATATCTTGTCCAAAACAGGCGATATGTGGAGAATTTTTAGTTTGCATGCCTGACTTGACTATATGAAGTAACCCAAGAACAGGGATTGGAAAAAAGGCACAAAAACAGACACGTTCAGTTTATTGAGAAGGCATCTGCTTCCCAGGTCCCTGTAGTCAATGTCCTAGACTCCCAGTACTTTTTCCTGGCTCTCTGTTTTCTGGAAAAGTAAACTGGTCTATTTCCAGTACATCACACTTCAAATCAAATACAGAAATATACTCTTGGGATGGTTTACCTCTGTTCTGCTAAAATCATCTGCCAGAATGCTATACTGAGAAGAAATGCAAGATGCCCTGGGGATCACACCTGACTCTCTGGTGTTCCAGTCAGTGAGGATATGCAGGATCTTTGGCTACTAACTCTCTATTAAGGTTTTGATGGCTAAAATTATTGCAACATTTTCTTTGATACTGATGTGCTTTTTCCTCAGAATTTTGTTCTGGATCCCTTTTATCCTCAATTTCCCCAACTGAGCCCCTGAGGCTGTATCTGAGGCAAATGGGTTCTAGACCTTACTTGAATAGGATTTCTCTGGTTGACTGTCATCTGCTATATCCAAAGCGAGAGCTCTTTCTTGATATTGGCAGCAATGGCATGGGGCATTGCAAGGAAGTGAAATGCTGGCACCATCTGTTTATGTACCACTGAAGTTTCCTTATGTGAAGCACAGATGGGGGACCATCAGGATTCAGGAGGCCATCTGCCCCAGTGTTATGAGGAAGTCCCTTGCAGTAATCTGATTT